>NC_057864.1:316317824-316624074 GCF_019393635.1 Dromiciops gliroides
CCTAGCTGCCCCCTATGCCCATCTTTTAATATTATTTTATCTCATTTAATAAAGAAGACTTGGTATTTTGATTGGGAAATAAGCATGTGCATACATATATACACACGTATACATATGTATAATATACTCTGTATGTATATTCTGTGTGTGCACTTCAGTATTTTTACCAAGAAAACCCCAAATGGGGCCACAAAGAGACACAACTGAAACAACTGAACAATAGCAACAACATATTGACACATGTCTGTGTACACATGCATAAACACAGATCAGAGAAATTATTTATTTTCATCATGTCTCCTACAGGAAAAACCAGATCAGAGACAGACATGTCTCCTACAAATATCAAAACAAAACAAAACAAAAAACAGATCAGAAAAATCATTTTCATAATGTATCCTACAAGAAAAACCAGATCAGAAATAGACAGGAAAAACATAGTACCAGTTTATTTGTCCCAAGAACAAGTAGGCATGAATCATGCAGAGACCCCTTCCAAAGAAGGAGCTCTCAGACTCCCTCTTTCTAAAGGTATATAAGGTTTCTTTGCTCACTGGTTACAAGCTAACATCAGTTTTATTAGCATGATACAAATCAGCCTAAAGCAAATACTATAACAGGCAACTTAAAGAAACAGGAAGGGTTTACCAAGGACAAGGATGCCTAGGTATTTGATAAGGAGAACAAGAACATCTATTTACTCTCTTGGGGAAAGAAGTTAGTAAACAGGGACTTATTTGCTAATTATCTGAGTTTAACTTGAAGTTTAGTCAAAGGGCATTTTGCTCCTATTAATTCAGGGTTTCATAAAACCCTTTTTGGATAATAAGGCAGCTCCATCAAATCCAGGTGGTCCAGACATTCTTATTAACAATAAATATACATATATATGTATATGTATGTGAATAAATTCATATATAAACAAACATATACACATGTGTCTATACATACATATTTGGAGAAGCATTGACATTTTTATCATATCAATCCAACCTACTAACTTCTGCCAAAGTTCTCTCTTCTTCCACCCAACTCTACCCCTCACATAAGTTAGGGAAAAGCTAAAAAGTCAGGACTTCTTTCTCTAGAGGGTAAGAAAAGACATATCATACCTCCCTAGATACAATTTTCTGGTGGCTGATAGATGTGTTGGCCTGACTTCTTGGTCACCTAGGGACTTAAGAAGTCACTCTAGGTGTCAAGGAATTTTCTACTTATATTTTCTTAGTTTGAATTTCTTTTTAAAAAAATTTTCATTTTATTTGTGACATATATTTCATACATATAGCAAACATAGATATAATATACAAAAAGATATATATATGACATATATGTTAATTATCTACATTATTACATTTAGATATACCTAGATATATTCTAATACATATAAATTAGTATTTTAATTCTTTAAATAACTGTTTTATACATAACAAATACATAACAATTTATATAAATAATTTATATGACAAATTTGTTTAAATATAATTACTATACAAATAATACCTAAGTCACTCGTAAGTATACAACAGATATGTGTGTGTATACTTATATACCTTCTGTACCCTTCCCAGCACACCCCTCCCCCACCTTTTCAGATTAAACATTTTTATTCATATTTTGATATTCCAATCTCTATCCTACCCTTGCTTCCTCCGCTCCCCTTTCCTGAGGCAGTAAATTATCTGATATGGGTTATACATATATGATCATTGAAAACATCACCATATGTGTCACTTAATGAAAGCATGTGAAAAATAGTATGCCCCAATCTGTTCCATCAATATCAGTTCTTTCCCTGGAGGTGGATAATATGTTTCATCAATATTCTTTTGGGATTGACTTGGATCATTGCACTGCTGATAATAGTCAAGTAATTCATAGTGCTTCATTAAACAATACTGCTGTCCCTGTGTAGAGTATTTTCTTGGTTGTGCTCACTTCTGAATACATAATTTCATACATTTCTTTCCAAGCTTTTTTGAAGCTCTTATTTTTTTCAAATAATTTATATAGTATTGGGATTGTTCTTTAAAAGTTTGGTAGAGGGGGCAGCTAGGTTGCGCAGTGGATAGAGCACCAGCCCTGGAGTCAGGAGTACCTGAGTTCAAATCCGGCCTCAGACACTTAACTCTTACTAGCTGTGTGACCCTGGGCAAGTCACTTAATCCCAATTGCCTCACTAAAAACAAAACAAAACAAAACAAAACAAAAGTTTGGTAGAAATTCACTTGTGAATCCATCTGGTCCTAGAGATATTTCAAATTATTCAACTTCTTCAAAAACCCAAATGCTATACCACTTGGTGTATACATGTTAAGTATTGGCATGACTTCATTGTCCATAGTACCCCTCAGCAAAATACAGTTTCCCTCCCTATCTCCCCCAGCTAGATCTGTTTTTGCCTCTGTTCTGTCCGAAATCATAATTGCTACCCCTGCTTTCCTTGCTCCAGCCAAAGCAAAATAGATCCTGCTCCAACTCTCTACATTCATCTCACATGTATCACTGTCTCAAATGTGCTCACATTTATAGTTATGATGATTGTCTATATCTATGCTATTTTTCATCTGCTCATCCTTCCCATTCTGGCCCCCACCCTCTCCTTTTCCACAACTGCCTTATCACATCACCACCTTCCCCAATATCCTTTCTGCCATATCTGTTCCCCCTCACCCCCTCCATTATCACTGTCCCTATCTGAACTTCCCTATAGGGTAAGATAGATTTCTATATCAAACTGAGTGTATTTTTTGTTCCCTCTTTCTGCCACCTTTGATGAGAATAAGGTTTAATCTTTGCCCATGTCCCCTATCTTCCCCTCCATTATGATAGATCATTCATTCATTCATTCATTTACTCATTTATTTACTCTATTTACTTATTCATTCATCTATCTATTTATATTTATTCATTTATTTATTTTTTATGCCTCTTTGTGTATGTGTGTCTGTGTTAACCCCATTGAGTTTCTCCCTACTTCTTCCATGCAATTTCTTTTTAGCCTTTTATTTTATCTTCTATGGTGTTATATTATCAATGTCACCTTATGATTACACCATCTATCTACATATACTCTTTCTAATCATTCTTATATTACACTTTTTTAGACTTACAAATATCATACCTTAAATATTACCTTATGACCACAAGTTCTTTACATATACTCCTACTTGCATTAAAAATTACTTTTACAATAAAGTTATTGAGAATTACAAATATTATTTTATTATACAGAACTAGAAATAGTGTAACCTTATTAAATTTCTTAGTTTTTTTTCTTCTTTCTTTTTTTACCTTTTTACATTTCACTTAAGCCTTGTCTTTGGACGTCAAATTTCCCATTCAACTCTGGTCCTTTAATAAAAAATGCTTTAAATTCCTCTATTTCATTAAATGTCCATTTCCCCCCCTGAAAGATTATATTCAATTTTGCTGATTATTTCATTCTTGACTGTAAACCTAACTCCTTTGCCTTCTGGTATATTATATTTCAAGCCCTGTGATTCTTTAATATGGAAGCTGCCAAATCCTGTGTAATTCTGACTGTAGTACAATGGTATAGGAATTGTTTCTTTTTGGTTACTTGTAATACCTTTTCTTTGATCTGTGAGTTTTGCAATTTGACTTTGATGTTCCTGGGAGTTTTCATTTTGGGATCTCTTTCAGGTGGTGATCAGTGAATTCTTTCAATATCATTTTGCCCTCTGGTTCTAATATTTCAGGGCAATTTTCCTTGATAATTTCTTGAAATATATTGTCCAGGCATTTTTTTTTTTGGTTATATCTTTCAGGTAGTCCAGTAATTCTTATATTATCTTTCCTTGATCTATTCTCTAGGTCAGTTGTTTTTTCAATGAGAAATTTTAAATTTTCTTCAATTTTTTTGCTTTTCTGATTTTTAAAAATTGTATCTCGTTGTCTCATAGAGTCGCTAGTTTCCATTTCTTCAATTTTAATTTTTAAAGAATTATTTTCTTTACTTTTTGTAATTCCTTTTCCATTTGGCCAAATCTGTTGCTTAGGGAATTATTTTCCTCAGTAATTTTTTTGTATTTTTATGATATTATTTTGTATATCTGTTTCATGGTTCTGCTGCATCACTTCCAATCTTTCCTCAGCCTCTCTAATTTGATTTTCAAAGTCCTTTTTAAGCTCTTCCAGGAATTTATTTTAGGCCTGAGACCCATTTGTACTTTTCTTTGAAGGTTCACCTGTAGTCATTTTCTTACTGTCCTCCTTTATATTTGTATCTTGAGATTTCCTTTTATTGAAGTAGCTGTCAGTAGTCAAACTATTTTCATTGTTGTTTTTCATTTTTTTAAATTTTTACTCCTTTTGTGTCAGGTGGTCCCTGGAGGAGTGATCCCTTTGATCTTTAGGCCCTGTGGTGGCAACCTGCTGCTGTGTTGTTATGGTAACCTGTTACTCAGTTAACAAGCCCTTAAATAGTAATTTAGTTGTGAACTGCTGAATCCCTGGGGCTGATTTTGCTCTGCATATAGTTTCTCTGCTGGGAGGTCACAAGGGTAGGAAATCTGTTGCTGACCTGCTTGGTGAGGCTTCACTACTATTCAGCAGGCTGAGAGGTCTGTTGTAGGCCTCTTCTGTGAGCCCAGAAGCTGTTTCTGTTGCTGCTGCTCCTGGACCTCACTTCCCTCCCACCCAGTAAGGACAGACCTTTCCTAACGGGCTGGTAGATTGTTTTCCTGTTCCTTGGTGACTTCAGAGGCAGTTTTATGTCAGTTTAGAGGGGAAATCGGGGAGAGCTGCAGTGGGTTGCTTCCTCACTCAGCCATCTTGGCTTGAATTTCAAAGATTAGCAGAGTCACTATACCCTGACTTCCTGAAGAGATGAGTTTCCATTTGGAGAGGAGAGGGACTGGATACATAGAAGCTAAGTGCCATTGTGTCTTGTGACATATTCTTGTTATATTAGGGTTAAGTAAATCTTATTTTTATCTTGTTCAATTACTTATGAGTGCCTCATTTTGTCCTAAAATCAAACCTGAACTAACAAGGAGCTAGCATCACACCTGTCCCTTACATCATATATTTTTTAAGATACATTTTTTTTGTGATCATTATATAGATCCTGTATGGACTTAGCTGACTAATTTGCAAATATACGATGGTTTTCGTGTTATTATAATAAAATTAATTTTCTTATTATAATTTAATTTTTTGATCTTTATCATTAGTACTTAAGCAATTATATAATTTTTGTGGGTTAATCTTGTATCTCTAATAATACCTAGTGCAATTCTATAATTATAGTAAGAATTTAACAATTCACTAAGTATTTATTAAGTACTTATTATGTCTATAGCATTATGCTACTTCCTGAGGATACAAAGAAGGAAATTAAAGAAACTATATCTGCCTTCAAGGAGCTGATATTTTACTGTGGGTATCCAATAGGAATATAGATAAGTAGATGTACCATAATTTAAGGAAGGAAAGCATTCTATAATTGCATGGAGCAAGGAAGGCTTCATGGAGCAGGGAGTACTTTAGAGGGGTCTTAAAGAAAGATAAAAGAGTTAGACAGAGTTGAGGAGTAAATGCATCCTAGGCATGATGAACTATTTTGGGGATTTCATAGAGCTGTGAGATGGAATGTTGAATTTTGGGGAAAATTGCATTCCACATTGACTTCAGGATATGAAATCTAGCTAGAAAGGTAAGCTGCAGTGATGTTGTGGAGTACCATATATGCCAGCCTGAATATCTTATATTTTATCTTCTTGTCAATAATGAACCACAGATGGCTTTTGAGAAGGATAGTAAAATGCTTAGACTGACAGAGGTAGGTGGTTTGAGCAGCTTTTTTGAGAATAGTTCTGTGAAAGGGATTGACTAATGATGAGACAAATTAGGAAGCTATTTCAATAGTCCTGATCAGCAGTGATGAGGGCTTGAACTAAGGGTATGCTGGAGCCAGCTCTAAATACCAGATTGTTAAATTTTCAATGTAAGTATTTATATCTCCCAAATCAGTAAAAAAAATATATGAAGGCTTGATTTATTGTGTTCTTGATTGTTTGACTTAAGGTGTTAATAATACAGATTAAACTTTAAACTCCCTGAGTCCATGTTTTTTGAAAGATGTTTTTTAATCATTTACCACCATAACCCTGGCTTGAACCATGAAGTAGAAAGAAGGGAACAAATGAAAACAAATTCTGTAGAATTTTGCAGTGGGCATAGCATTCAACTCTGGAATCACAGATTACTTAGGTTCTGTGTTTGAAAGAAAATCATTTAAATCCTAATCCAGAGCCCACTCTTTTAACATGTTGGGAAGCAATCATAATTCAAACCTTAAGGTAATTGGATAAGAATTGCTAAATAAATAACAGGAGATGGGTGAGGATAAACATCAAGTAATTTTGTTTTTAACTCTCATACGCAAATTTTTTTTTTGGGGGGGGGCAGGGCAATGAAGGTTAAGTGACTTGCCCAGGGTCACACAGCTAGTAAGTTTCAAGTGTCTGAGGCCAGATTTGAACTCAGGTCCTCTTGAATCCAGGGCCGGTGCTTTATCCACTCTGCCAACTAGCTGCCCCCCATACACAATTAAAAAAAAAAATCTCCCACAGCTTCATGGTCCAGTTAGAGAAAGGAGAAAATATCTTAGGTTTGGAAGTGTCTAGTCATCATTAGTGTCTTCTTCTCAAGTCATAGTTATGGAAACCTCTAGTACCTGGGTTTCATGGTTCTGTTATGGGTCTGGGGTACCTCAGAAGTATTCTGGGGGAACTCAGGGAACCTTCTCCTTGAGAGGCTAAACCAAAGGATAGACACAGACACACCCAAAGAAGCATCTCCTCCAGGGTTGGGGAAGATAATCCTATAAGAGGCAGCTGCTGCCTGAGAGATGCCAAGGGAGACAGAAAACTCCAGAAGTCCTCTCATTCAAGCCTTCACTCAAGCTTTCTCCACTCCCAAAGGGAACTTTCTATGGTCAGATGATCACTCTATCTGTCCCTTTACAATCTGTCCTCTTTAAAGTTTTTGTCTTTATCCTGTTCGGGGAGATAGACATCTCAGAGAATCATCTCTGTGCTATCTCCCCTTGAGAGAAGCATGAGTTCTCTCTAGGTTCCTTTCTCCAGAACCTAAATAAAAGATTATTTTATTCTAATTGGATTTGTGTGCAGGAAGGTGTAATTATTTAAAAAGGAATTTCTAAGGACCCCCACACCATCCAATTCTCTCCATGACAGTTCCATCTCCCAGAAATCAGCTGCTTCTTGAGGCCACTGTTGGCTTTGTCTTCTAAAATTTCTTGATATGGTCCTTCAGTTTTCAGCATTGTCTTGAAATGTTGCCACTGCAATCGTCCTTTACTGAGCCTCCACCATCCGATACAGCTTTCTGCTTTTGAAGTTGACTCTTTCTGTTTCCAAGCTGCCTTATTTCTTCTGATAGACACTTCTCTAGTTCCTACTCTTCCTGCACTCTCTGAAGAATCTGTCTATTGCATGCAGCTCCACATGTACTTGCTAAGCATTCGTTCCTAAGGGGGTGACTAGAATCCATGCATGAGTGTTTTAATTAAAGGCTTATAGGTATTCCTTTGTAATGGAGATTTAAAAGGAGCATATAGTTAGTACTATATTAGTTTGTTGTTCTTTACTTGATTTGCTAAGTGTACCAAGGCTTGGCAAATCCCATATAATTCAGTATCACAAAGAGTTGGGGGTGGGGTGGAATGGGAAAGTAGTTCTTTGGACCTCAACTTCTTATTTCCTTGTAGTCAACTATTGCTATTGATATGAACATGAGCTCATGAATGGGGGAACCTAGAGAGAGTTTGTCAATGTATATCTATTTTAGGTGTTTGGACAGATAGGTGGCACAGTAGATAAAACCCTGGATTTGAAATCAGGAGGACTCATCTTCATGAGTTCAAATCCTGTTTCAGATACTTACTGGTTGTGTGACCCTGGACAAGTTACTTAACCCTGTTTGCCTCAGTTACTCATTTAAAAAATGAACTAGAGAAGGATATGGAAAACCATTCCAGTATCTTTATCAAGAAAACTGCAAATATATTTATGAAAAGTTGGACATGATTGAAATGACTGAACAACTAGAAATGTTTGAAACCTAGTTGATATTATCTAATGAAAGAATATATGTTTCTTTGCTTGCTTTTCTGTTGGTTTTTACTAAGTGCCTTCTTGACTTAGTTTCAACAAATCTTGACTTGTGTTCCTGGCCCAGAACAATGTTTTTTGTTCTTACAGTGAGATAGCCTGAAGTATCTTCTGTGGTATTCAACTTGTTTTTAGTTCTATCTTTAATATCCTTTATCACTCTAACAAGAAGATACAAAAGGGAATGCTCAGCAACTATGAGATTTCAATTGTCCTTTATCAATAGAATGTCCTCAGGCCTTTTACCTATTTGAGTTTGGGTGAATGAATTCCATTCACTATTTTCCCATCTCAGAATGTAGACAAAGTGTCTGCCACACTTTTATTATCTTTTCATCTTTCTGAGTATGTGGCTAACCATTTACAATACATTTTTGTTTGTCTTTTTAATTTCCATCATAACACTTAGTGATTAGTAGGCTTCCTAAAGGTTCTGGAAATACAATAGGGGAAGAACATTAACTTCTGACAGCAAAGCCTTTATTTTTCTTTTACAACTCTCCAGTTCTGATACTTGATAGAACGTATCGAGTATCTAGCTATGGAGTTTTCAAAAGAGAGAAGAGTCTAGGCCTAGCATTTACTCTGAGGATATAAACAAATGAGTAACTGAATGAATAACTGAATGAATGAATGAATGATAATAGTCCACACATATACTGCTTTAAGATTTACAAAGTACTCTCTTCATAATAATGGTATTACATAAACAGTATAAAAATTTTATAAACATTTTACTAATGAATTTACTGAGGGCCAGAGGAGTTAAATGACTGGTCTTTGGACACACAACCACTAGTAGTTATCAGAGTTAAGATTAAAATCCTTTTCCTATTGTTATAGGCCCAGGGCACCCCAGAAGTTCTTTGGGGCACATCAAAGAACCTTCTCCTTGAGAAACTAATCCAAAGTACAGACACAGCTAAAGAGATAAGTGGAACCAGATCAGACTGAGCTAGCTCAGGGACCCCCACCCTTCATTCCATTCTCCCTCACCCCTGGGGAGATAAGTTTGGGTGTGGCTGCTGCCTTTGTGTAGAGATGGCTTGAGAGATCTGCAGCCACCACTCACCTAACTCCTCCAGCCATCACCAGTGGGGGATGGTCCTCCCTCACTAAGGGAACTTTCCAAAGTCAGATGGTCACCCCCATCAGTCCTCTATAAAAGTACCTGCCTGGCTCCTGTTTGAGGAGATTGGTATCTCAGAGCCATGCTCTGTGCCATGCCTTCTCCCCATGAGAAGAAGTCCAAGAATTTCTCTCTTGGTTTCCCTTCCCTTCCCCAGCCCCTAAATAAACTACTATCTTATTCTAACTGCTTTTGTGTGCAAGAGGGTAGAATTCTTTAAAGAGGAATTCCTAAGGACTCCAAACCCCTACTACCCCTACCCAAACCCCCTACCCTATTTTCCCCACAACACTATCCTCTGAATCCAAAGTATACTGGGGGAAAATGGGGTACGGAGTAGGATTAGGGGTAGGGGTTCTTAGGAATTCCTCTTTAAAGAATTATACCCTCTAGCACACAAAAGCATTTAGAATAAGATGGTAGTTTATTTAGGGGCAAGGGAAGGGAAGGGGGGAGGGAAGGGAAACCATGAAAGAAATCCTTGGACTTCTCATGGGGAGATAGGAATGGAACAAAGCACGTGACTCTGAGGTACCAATCTCCTTGAGCAGGAGACTGGCAGGTACTTTTATAGGGGGCTGATGGGGGCGGACCATGTGCCTGTGGAAAGTTTCTTTAGTGAGGGTGGACCATCCCCCACTGGTGGTGACTAGAGGAATTGGGTGAGGGGTGGCTATGGATCTCTCTTCAGGACACAAAGGTGACAGCCACACCCAAATTTATCTCCCCAGGGGTAAGGGAGACCAGAATGAAGGGTGGGAATTTGAAGCTAGCTCAGTCTGATTTGGTTCCACTTATCTCTTTAGGCATATCTGCCCTCTGGTTTAGTTTCTCAAGGAGAAGATACCTTGATGTGCCCCAGAGAACTTCTGGGGTGCTCTGCACCCCATGACTTCTCTATATATAAGGAAAGGGGACGAAGATTCTTCTGAAACTGCTTCATGCTGACAGGGGGTCGAAGAAATCATGGCACAAGGGAGGGGGAGGGGAGAGAAGGCCTGGAATGTGCAGAGCTGTGAGGGGCCCAGAGGATCCTGAGAGTGGGAGGCAACACATAGGCACCATGGGTATCTGCCATGAATCCTTGAGCCTAGATGGAACAGAGTTAAACAAAAAAATTAAAACTGACCAGAGCAAAACCGAAAAGGAACTTTATCAGATCAGGAGTAAAGTGTGACCACTTTTTTTCCCCAGTGGAAGCTGGAAAGGCTAAATGCGGGGCAGGGTGTGGCCTGCTTTACTGGACTTAAGTAATCAGATCAAAGCCTAGTTCTGTGAGGGGCAGTGTCTGTCTACATTTTAGAGTCCTTTTATCCCATCCCCACTTTGTGCCTTGATTGCATGTTAGGACCTGAACCAGACAGTAAGACAGAGGTCGCCCCAAAACCATTCCTAGGCTTGCCTCCTATGTCCAGCTTGGCCATGGGCCTGACAAGGTGCTGGCCAGGAGAGCAAGCTGCAAAGTGCTGGATTTTTGCTAAGCCGATCTCTTGGGTGCTGCCCTGTGGACAAAGAGGTAGGAGAGCTGGCCTCACCTTCGTGCAGCGTCCCCCACTTCTGTGTCCCAGTTTACTGCAGCTGCCAGAATCTTGGCCAGCCAGAGTTCTGCTGGTAGCAGATGTGGTGATGGCTGCTGCTATTATAGAAGCTTGGTCTATGGAGCGTGCACGAGCCATATTTTCTCTCTCTTTGGCTACTGCCAGGTCCCTGTTATTAAAAATCTTAAAGCAATATCAAAGAGTTGTGAGGATGGGATCTGGGGACCCTAGTCTAACTTCTGGAGTTCTCTCCTAATGTTGGGAGCAGACTAGCTGATAAAAATGAATATTGAGAACAATTATTCCTACATCTCTTTGGGGGTCTAGGTTGGTATATTTCTTCAGAGAGTCTGCTAAGCGGCTCATGAAGACAGCAGGATTTTCATCAGACTCCTGTGTTGTCTCCCTCACCTTTCCATAATTGACTTGTTTCTTGACCCCCCCACCCCCCCTTCTAATTCCCTCAACTAGGCAGGTGACCATGTGATTTCTAGGAGCCCTGTCTTCCCTTTTATCATAATTCCATCTGGGTTCTACAACTGTAAATCCAGGGACCCCAACCCAATTTCCAACCTGTGAGTGTTCATCCCCAACTTGTACTGCCAAGTCCCAAATCTGTTTTTTCTCATGGGGAGGGGGGTACAACCGCTGGCAAGAATAATTTGCAAATCAGTCCAGGAAAGGTCAAACTCCAGTGTCACAGACTTAGAGCCATCTATGAACTTTGTGGGGTTCTCTGAGTAACTCCCCAATTTCTCTTTAATCTGAGAGATAACCTGCTTATGGAAAAAGGAACATGCCTTAATGTTGTGCCCTTCCCAATGGGAAATTCCCTTAATGGAAGCAGGGAAGCAGTGGGAGATGCTGGTAAGGACCTGGGTGAAACTGGTTGGGGAGATAGCTCAGGTGGAGGCCGAGACAGAGGATTGGGCGGAGGGCCCAATGGGGGAGGAGTGACAGTCTTTGGCTGCAGCGTAGGTAGAGATGGGGAAAAGGAGATGGATGTAGGCGACTGCAGATTAGATAAAGCAGATGAGATCGGCTGTTGAAAGGAAAAAACAGGAGAAATAGGAACATATTGGAGTTCCCCCAGATTGTAAATGGGGTAGAGCAGGATAGAAGGATACTGACATCCACTCTCTGTGTGGCCGGAGTTCAGCTGTGGAGGGCACAGGGAATTGGTTCTGAGATCAGCTGGTGGGCAAGGAGAGGTCTCAGTCATAGAGTGCTATGACAGTGGTTGACCCATAGGTAAGGAAGCAGGCGGGGAAGAAGGAGTGTAACAAGAAACAGGTAGGGAATGAGTTTGAGGAGGGGGGGGCTGGGGTCTCAGAGGAGGTGCCCGAAGGGTTAGCTAATTGCTTGGACTTGTAGTGATTCTCAACCGGCAAGGGGACCTCATCCTTTCCTTTTGACTTCTGGCTTAAAGTCATAAAAGCCGATATGTATGGAATCTCTATCTCCCTTCACGCTTGCAAAACTTGTCCAATTGCAAAATGGTATTATAATTAAGGGTGCCATGTATGGGCCAGTTTTCTTCAGTTCCTAGCAGATAATGTGGCCATAAATTGTTACAAAAAATGTATCATGCATCTCTTTCTCAGATTTTTAAGTTCTAGTTTAGTCCAATCTCTTAGGATGCACCCCAGAGGTGAATTTTTTGGAACGCTCTGTTTCTGTTCCATAACTACTGTCTAAGGAGAATAGTCTGAACCAAGAGCAGAGCCCTGCCAAGGGATAGACACATAAACATAAGAGTTCTTACCCAGAAACATATAGTCTGAGGGTCTGAGCGTGGTTCAAACATCTAGGAGTCCCAGGCTGCCCTCTGTTGTCATGCAGAAGCCGACTGTCTCTACCTCTCTGTGACTCAAATGGGAGGTTGAGTCTGGTGGGAGAGGGAGAAGAGAAACCTAGAAGGGAGGGCCCTACCTCCAGGTTTTATGTGCCAAGAGTGATCCAGATGTCTAGTGGAGCTTTCAGCGAGGGAGGGAGACTCAGGCTGCCTTCTCTCTACCTCTTTGTGACTTGAACGGGAGGTTGAGTCAGGTGGGAGAGGGAGAAGGGAAACCCAGAAGGGAGGTTCCCACCCCCCCAGTTTTGTGTGCTAAGAGGAAAGAGGAAAGTCCTGTGTCCCTACAGACATTCGGGCGCCAAAATGTAATGAGGAAATGGGGTGCGGGGTTGGGGTTAGGGGTTGGGTCTCAGAGGAATTCCTCTTGAAAGAATTACACCGTCTTGTACACAAAAGTAGTTAGAATAAGGTGGTAGTTTATTTAGGGGCAAGGGAAAGGAAGAGGGGAGGGAAGGGAAACCATGAAATAAATCCTTGGACTTCTCATGGGGAGATAGGTATGGAACAAAGCACGTGGCTCTGAGGTACCAATCTCCTTGAGCAGGAGACTGGCAGGTACTTTTATAGGGGGCTGATGGGGGTGGATCATCCACCTGTGGAAAGTTCCTTTAGTGAGGGAGGACCATCCCCCCTGGTAGTGACTAGAGGAATTGGGTGAGGGGTGGCTATGGATCTCTCTTCAGGACACAAAGGTGACAGCCACACCCAAATTTATCTCCCCAGGGGTAAGGGAGAACAGAATGAAGGGTGGGAATGTGAAGCTAGCTCAGTCTGATTTGGTTCCGCTTATCTCTCTAGGCATATCTGCCCTCTGGTTTAGTTTCTCAAGGAGAAGATTCCTTGATGTGCCCCAGAGAACTTCTGGGATGCTCTGCACCCCATGACAAAGGGTTTAGAACTCTTTGCAAGTCAACAAGAACTTATTAAAGGTCTATGCTGTGTAACATACAGTGTTAATTTTGGGGATATAAAAGTAAAAGAGAGAGAGAGAGAGAGAGAGAGAGAGAGAGAGAGAGAGGAAGGAAGGAAGGAAAAAAAGAAAAGGAAAAAGTTCTCTTTTAATGGATCTGACAGTCTAATGGAGGAATAACATGTGAACAACTATGTATAAGTTATACATAGGATAAATTGACAATAATCAAAGGAGGGAAGCTGCTAGTATTAAGAGTGATTGGAAAAGGGTTTCTTGTAGAGGGTGGGCTTGTAGGGCTGGTGAGCGAAGGAAACCAGGAGATGGAGATAAGGAGGGGAAAAAAAAATCTAGGCATAGGCGATGGCCAGTGAAAATGTTCAGAGTTAGGAGATGAAGTTTCTTGTGTGAGGAAGAGCAAAAAGGCCAATGTTACTGGATGGAAGAATAAGTGATCAGGAGTATGGTTTAAGAAAGATAAGAAGGGCCAGGTTATGGAGGTATTTTAATGACAAATAGAGGCTTTTATATTTGATTCTAGAGGTAATAGGAAGCCATCTGAGTTTACTTAGTTGGAGTGGGGAAGATTATATGAACAGATCTGTATTTTTTAGAAGATCAGTTTAACAGCTAAATGGAAGATGGACTGGAATGGGGAGATATTTGAGGTAGGGAATCTAGTTCAGGTACGAGGAGACAAGGGCCGGCACCAGGATGGTGAAGATATATGAGATGTTATGAAGGTAGAATTGAGAGAACTTGGCAACAGATTGGATATTTATGGACTATGAGAGAGAAAACACTATACTCTGCTGCAGGGAGGGAAGGAAGGAAAAAAGGAGGGAAGGAAAGCAGGAAGGAAGGAAAGAAGGAAGGAAAAGAAGAAAGGAAAGGAAGAAAGGATAGATGGACATAGGGAGGAAGGAAGTAAGGAGGGAAGGAAGAAAAAGAGGGAAAGAAGGAAGGGGAAAGGAAAAAAGTAGGGAAAGAATAAGGGAAAGGATGGAAGAAAGAAAAGAAAGGAGAGAAGGAAAGAATGAGGAAGAGTACATGCTCTTAACATGATAGAATTCCTACTTAGAAGAGAGAAAATTCCTCATCTTTCCTGTCAACCAGACATATTATAGAGTATAATTATCTGCCACTGCCCAGATTAAGGTCAGATATTCAAATTTCATCTTTGCTTTTTTGAGGACTATAAAGAACTATATGTACTAATTCCTTAAAGTTATCTATATTTTTTTCGATTTCTTCCTTTGCTTTCTCCCTTCCATAAGTACTACATCTTTGTTTTAATTAAAAATTTGACAAAATTCAAGTAACTACTATGTAATGTTAATTTTAGTCATGTCTGACTTCATCATTCCATTTGGGATTTTCTTGGCAGAGATACTGGAATGTTTTTCCATTCCCTTCTCTAGCTCATTTTACAGATGAGGAAAGTGAGATCAACAGGGATAAGTAACCTGCCCAGGGTCAAACAGCTAAGTGTCTGAGGCCACATTTGGATGCAGGTCTTCCTGACTCCAGGCCAGACACTAGTGTTCCACCTTCCTGTTAGTCAACAACAATAAATGTTGCTCTATTATGGGAGTACTGTACTGTACATTTCAAAGATAATACTTGTAGCTAGAATCATCCTTAAAGTTCATTGAGTTCCAAATATCACATTTTTAAGACAAGGAAACTGAGACCACAAGTGGTAAGATTCCCCACAATACTGTTAGCATGGAAATTACAAACTAAGACCTCTGATTCCCAATCAATCTACTGTTCTTTACAGAATAAGCCTGTTGCCTCTACAAGCTAGCTGTGTAACTCCAGCATAGTTTTTCTTACATAATATCCTATATTTGGAGAGTCATTCATGGCCCATTGGGAAAGGTTAGGACTATAATTAGACCTTTTCTCTAGACACTTGAGCAATAGAATGCATGAAGGTTAGTAACAGTTTCCCATTAATTGCTCCCTTGTGATTTTACAGTAAAGCTGTTAACTTGGGCACCAGGGGCTTGCTACCCACTAGTTCCTTTCACTGACATTTGAAGCAGTGATTAGAATGTCATTGCTTTCCAATACTTCATTTTCATTCAGGGGGCACACTAGATGTCTTTTCTCTTGTATTGCTGGGGATACACAATCAAACACCAAAGGAAAAAAAAAGAAGTCCGTGTTTCTTTATTATTTGAGTGGGCAAAAGGCTTTTTGAATGTGGGCTTGTTTTCAATATACTGTGTAGTCTAGACTCTGTTCAGCAGTGTCACTCTCTTGTCTCTCAAACTAATGGAAAAAAAGCAAAGCCATTTTTCATGTGCAAAGCAGTGGACCCCAAGGGCAAGGCATCTATCAGTATGAAAAAGCAGTCAAGTAACAACCAAAAAATTGTCACTGTTTTGTGTCTGCTCATAAGTTTGACTGCACACATGTGCCAATATGTTCCATGTGAGCATCTTCATTTTTTGAACAGCATAGCCTCTTGTTAACAAAACAAAAGAAACCAAACCCCAAAACTTTTGAATCACCTCAAGCATCTGATTGATTGATTCTATCAATAATTTTATGTAGCCTAACTATTGCTAAGACATTATGGGTGGTACATGATAGATCTGAGATTTCTCAGTATGGGAACTCCATCCCACTCATGCACCATGGAATGCATCAATTACTTGATATATAAGACCTAGCACCAAAATGGAGGGCAAGTTTCAGTGTTAATTTGAATCCAGGTATTCCTGACTCTAAGCTCAGCATTCTATTGATTATACCATGCCTCTTTAGGCTGGGTAATAAAGTGCAACTATTTCTCCATATATTTTCAAATTGATTCATTATTCCTGTCCTGCAAACTCTTCTCTCCCTGAAAACCCCACCTTTCCCTTTATCTTTTCCTGAGATCTTCAGTGAATATCATAGTTTAGTCAATCTTAAAGACAGGATAATAGTAATTTTGTATTTAAAAAATACTTTATCTGTGTTTTTTTCTTTTACTTTCTTTGTGTTACAGTTTATAGTGTGGAGGCCATCTGAAACTTTTTTTTTTGTCATTATCTCCAGGTCATTTTATTAACATTGAAAAAACTGATTTGCTACTATATAATACATTAAATTCTTATAAATGAGTGAGGAATACTTTTGAAACTGAAATTAGACTCACAGACCTGTAGAAACTTAGAACTATATCTAGAAGTGACCTTAGAGATCAGCAGATCCAACCCCCTCATTTAATACTTGAAGAAACTGAGGTTCCCAGAGAGATTAAGTTACTTGCTATTGGTAACACAGGTAGCAAGTGACAAAACCTGGATTCAAACCGAGGTCTTGCTGAGTTCAAAGAAGATTCAAAAGATTATTAGAAAGTTGGAAATCAAGACCCAAATGCATCACTGACAGGGACTAAGATTATTGAGGACACTGAATAAAAGCTAGAAAGGCTTAGTGACTATCCTTAAGTGAATGAAAGGTAACACTAGACAGAGAGAAATGGCTCACTACTCTAAATCTCCACTGAGCATGAGACAAGATAAAATAGGCTTGAAGGATTTTGATTAGATAAAACGATAATTTCTTTTGCAGTGAGGTTTTTTTAAATGTTGCAATGTATTGTTCAAGGAATTATATGTACTTTGTGATCCCATAAAAAAGCAATAATTTTGTGTCATTGTTGTGAAATGAACAAAATGATGATGGGTTTGAAATGATTCATATCTGAGTTCAAATACAGCCTAAGCCCCTACTTGTCTTGTGACTCTAACCAAGCCTCTTAATGTTTGCCTCAATTTTCTGATCTTCAAAATGGGGGTAATGATAGCATCTACTTCCAAGGACTATTGTGAGGGTCAAATGAAATAATAATTACAAAGTGCTTAGTGCAATCCCTGACATATAGTAAGTGCTATGTAAATGTTAGTTATTATTGTAGTACTTTATTGTAAGCTGTTAGAGTGAGGGAACCATGGGTTACTTTAATTCTTTGGACCTAAGTTTTCTTACCTGTAAAATAAGGGAATTGGACTATATGATTTCAAAGGTCCATTTCCACACTAAAATGCTTTGATTATATGAATATAATTGGATCAGGACTTCAGGATCAGAGTTATGCTTGAATGATCATGACTTATCTTGATTCTCCTTATCTTTCTCTGCCAAAAAGAGCACTGAAATATTTTTTATTCCTACTACACAGATGTATACTGTAAGGGGAAATGAGATTTAAAAATAGAAGTAAAATTCCAATGCAAGTTATTATTATTTTAGTGTGGAAAGAAAAAGAGGGAAAATGAAATATTTCCAAGCAATTTTCTCTCTAAGTTAATACTCTGATAGAATATTGTTAATTCTGCATAGGGAAGATACCCAAGATAATCTAACAGAAAATAATTAAAATAGACATTTTTCCTGTTAATGTAGAAACTGCTCAAAATATATTAGAAAACATATGATGTATCCTTTACTGAGGTTTTAAGAAATGGAATGGTAAGAAACTGAAAAGTGAGTGACAACCAAGAAAAACCTTTCAAATGTTTATACATTGTCTTAGAGAACAAGATTATAATTTCTAGAACCTAGCATGATGTTTCATCAAGTAGGTGCTAGATGTACACATTTCTCTTCTGAGGACATGCTCCTTTTGAGACCCTGAGTAAGTCAACTCCTCTCTCAATGCTCTAGGAAGCTCTCTGAGACTAGAAGTTTCAAAGAAGGTATCATCTTGCATTAGTATCAGGAGTTTCTCATTCCAATGAAGTAAGAAATTAATCTCCATTTTTTTTCTTTTTCACCCATACCTCTCTCTTAACTTTCCACCATTTAAAGAAAGAGATTACTGTTATGAGAAAGTGATTAATTGTGCAACTAAGTAGTGCAGTATGTGCTTTGCCAAATAGAGAGGGGTCTAATGATACACAAGTATCACAGGATCACAACTTTCTGTCATATGCAATATCCCCCACACATGTTCCTTGCTTCTATAAAGAAGTAAGAAGAGTTGACTTTATGTTGATTCTTTGGGACCAAAGTTGGTCCATATAATTTTGTAGCATTGTTTCATTTGTTTTATTGTTCTTATTGTGTCTTATTGTGTACCTAGCTCTATTTTACTTTGCATCAGTTCACGTCTTTTCATACTTTTCTGTATGTTCACTTTTTTCTAGTGTCCCTGTATGAAATCTTAGTGAAATTTTAAGCTTTAATAACTTTAAGCTAAAACTTTTGTGACATCCTGTAATTTGTGATTTGTACAGCATAATAATATTCTATTAGTCATGCTGCACAATTCTTTAATCCTTTTCCTTTTCCTTTTTTGTTCTTTTTTTTAGGGGGGGTGGGGAAGGGCAATGAGGGTTAAGTGACTTGCCCAGGGTTATACAGCTAGTAAATGTCAAGTGTCTGAGGCCAAATTTGAACTCAAGTTGTCCAGAATCCAGGGCCAGTGCCTTATCTACTGCACCACCTAGTTGCCTCCACTTTTATCCTTTTTCAATCAATGAACAGCTACAATGTTTCCAGTTCTTTTCTACCACAATAAGTGTTGCTATAAATTATTCGTAGTTTATAAGGTCTGTATGTTTTACATTAATTTTCTTTGCTTATATACCCACTTAGGAAATCTCTGAGTCAAAGGATTTGGACATTTTATTAAATCTCTTTCCATATTTCCAAATTGCTTTCCAGAATTAGTAGACCAATTTACAATTCCAAAAACAATGTATTAGGGTACCATCTTTCTACTCCTCCAGTACTGGCTATTCCCATCTTTTTTTTCCATTTTTGCCAATTTGTTGGCAAGTTTTTTCACATTGCGATGAAAATTCAAGGTTGTTTTGATTTGCATTTCCTTTATTATCAATGATTTGGGCCACTTTTTCTTATGATTGTTAAGAGTTGACAGTTCTTCATGTATATGGTAACAGCAACATTGTGTGATCAACTGATTGCCTGAACAGGATAGCCTCTTGTTCACAAAACAAAAGGAAATGAAACCCAAAACTTTTGAATCACCTCAAACATCTGATTGCTCTTCTCAGCAATATAATCATCCAAGGTAATTCCAAAAGACTCATAGTGATAAATGCTCTCTACATCTAGATAAAGAACTATGGAACCTGAATGCAGATTGAAGCATACTATTTTCACTTGTGTGTGTGTGTGTGTGTGTGTGTGTGTGTGATTTTTTCCCTTTTGTTCTGTTCTTTCACAACCTGACAAATGTGGAAATATGTTTACATAATTCCAAATGTATAACCTATATCACATTGCTTGCCTTCTGGGGAGGGGATATGAGAGGTAGGGAGAAAAATTTTGGAATTCAAGATCTTATAAAAATGAATTTTGAATACTATCTTTTTATGTAATTAGGAAAAAATAAAATACTATTTATAGGAAAAGTTTGTAGTTCTTTTGAAAATTGTTTGTTCTTACACTTTGAGCATTTATTTATTGGATAATGGTACTTGACCTTATATGTGCCTGCCAGTTGTCTATATATCTTAGATATCAGATGACTATCAGAGATATTTAATTAAAAAATTCCTAGTTAACCACTTCTATTATTATTTTATTTGTATAAATTGCATTTGCACAAAAGTATTTTGATGTCATATAATCAAGTTTCTATCTATCTCTGTCTCTGTCTCTCTGTCTCTCATAATCACTTCCCTGACTCTCTTGGAAGATGGTAGCTTTCAATTACAAACTACTACACAATTAGAGAAAACAAATGCGGAACATGATTGACTCCCCCTGTTGTCACTTCACACCCCAAGCTCGTTGATAGGGGAAAAGGAAGAATACTGGTTGAAATTAAAGGTTTGGGAAATTCACAGTGATATCAGAAAGCACTCAGGAAATGGAAGTGGAAGGGCAATGGAGTTAACATTGCTTTCTGCTCAATCTCACCATACCTGGGAGGTTTTTACCAGTTTGCTAGTCTATTCTCTTGTCTCCTCAGAACTGTCTGTTCCTGTGTACTGTAGGTCTTAACTTTTATGTTTCTCCTCATCATCCTTTAGTTCTCCATTTATAGTTTTTGTTTCTTTTTTCTTTACTAGCCACAGCAGGTAGAAGCTTGGGTTATACCTGCATCAACAACCACATTCTAAAATGTTAGCCTGAACATAATAGCCACTTGCTCCCTTTAGCTGATATGTCCAACAGGGTATAGACTTCCAACTCTTTCTTCTTCTCTCTTGCTCCCTTAAATTCATCATAGAACATCTCTTAATGGGCAAAAGAAATAGAAACTTAAAGATTTGGATAGATGTAATACACTTGTTTTGCTATTCCTTGTTATCTATTACCCATATCCCCATTGCTTTATGATGAATAAATTACTGTTATAGAGAAAGACCTAAGAAAAAGTAGTATTTGGGAGTTGAAAGATTGTATTACTTATTGAATCTGACCTTTATCTATAGCTCCTACTGCATGAGAAGATAAACAATAAATATGGCACTTGACAAAGCTCTAAAGTTTGCTTTTAGAAGGAGCATTAGAAGGAAGGGTTACAGCTTGTGAGTTATTGGGAAATGGTACAGTTTTCTGAGTTCTCTCAGTTTTTCAAGGAAGAAATCTTGAGAAAGCAAATGTGAAATTTGAGTCATTCTCAAAATGTTTCCTAATATATCAATCAGGTTGGATCAAATTCATATTTTCAAAGAATGCATTATAGCAGAAATACTTATTTCTGTTTCCAGATATCTTTAATGACTTGTTCTAGAAATTTTCAAGGAATTAAAATCCAGTGTACTTTAGTATAGTTTTCAGAGTCTTTTTTCTGTTTTTATTTTAAATCATTTCATTTGCTCCTCAGGCCCGTAATAACTGTTTTTGACTATCTTTCAGACACTGTCAGTAACAATAGTTCTTCACTAAAATTCACCAATTGCTTCAGTAACAGAACCCATAGTTCATCTGGATTTGAATTCATCAAGAGAAACTAGATGATCTCTTACTATTTTTTTTTTTACTTGTTGTGGGTGTTATCATTCTCTCAGCCATTTTTATTCTCTCATTTCTAAGGAAGAGATAATTCTGTTTGATGGAGACACTAGAAGCAACATAGGTTCAATAGCCTTTCTTTCTTTTCATTACCAGGTATTATCATTCTGTCCATCCCCAAAAGTAGCACTATCTCTTATTCGCTCCTCATCTTTGTTATAATAGAACTAAAAGAAAAAGTCAAAATCCTCATACCCCCTTTTTTGTCCTTTTACTTCTTTTTAATTTTTTTATTTATTTAGAATTTTTCCCGTTACATGTAAAAACAAATTTTAACTTTGATTTTTAAAACTTTGTGTTCCAAATTCTCTTCCTCCCTCCCTTCTCACCCCCTGTCTTAAAAACTCAAGCAATTCAATATAAGTTATACATGTGCAGTCATGCAAAACATTTCCACATTAGGTTGTGAAAGAAAACAAACAAAAAAATGATACCATCAGTTCTTTCTCAGTAGATGGACTACATTTTTCTTAAGTCCTTTAGGGATGTCCTGGATCATTGAATTGCTGAAAATAACCAAGTCATTTACAGCAGATCATTTTACAATATTGTTGTTATTTTGTATACAGTACATGTTACTTTGCCTCAGCTCATGTTTGTCTTTCCAGGTCTTTTGGATAGCATTCTGATATAATTTCCCACAGCACAATAGTGTTCCATCCCAATCTCATCTGACATTTTGTTCAGGAATTCATCAATTGATAGGCATCACCCCAATTTTAAATTCAAATTTATTTTTAATCTCTTTTAGGATAGCAACCTATTAGTGGTATTGCTAGGTTGAAGAGTATGCATGGTTTTATAGTTCTTTGGCAATAGTTCAAAATTGCTGTACAGAATGTTCAAATCAGTTTACAAATTTACCAAGATTATTAATGTCTCATTTTCCTCATATTTCCCACAACATTTGTCATTTACCTTTGCTGTCCTATTATCCAATCCAATAGGTATGAAGTATTACCCAGAATCTTTTTTTGATCATGCTTTTCAGGTAGTCCAACAATTTTCAAATTATCTCTCCATGATCTATTTTCTAGGTCAATTGTTTTTCCAAGGAGATATTTCATATTGCCTTCTATGTTTTCATTCTTTTGTTTTTTGCTTTATTGTGTCTTTATTTCTCATAAAGTCATTAGCTTACATTTGCTCAATCTTAACTTTTAAGCAATTATTTTCTTCAGAAAGCTTTTGTAGCTCCTTCTCCATTAGGCCAATTTGACTTTTCTAGCTGTTGACTTTTTTTTATGACTTTTCTGCATCTCCCTCATTTTTCTATCCATTTTTTCCTTTACTTCTCTTACTTTATTTTCAAAGTCCTTTTTGAGCTCTTCTGTGGCCTGAGATCAATTCATATTTTTCTTGGAAGCTTTGGATGTAGGAGCCCTGACCTTGCTATCCTCTTCTTCTTCTTCTTTTTGTTGTTGTTTTTGGGTTTTGTGGGGCAATGAGGGTTAAGCAACTTGCCCAGAGTCACACAGCTAGTAAATGTTAAGTGTCAGAGGCCAGATTTGAACGCAGGTCCTCCTAAATTCAAGGCTGGTGCGTTATCCACTGCACCACATAGCTTCCTGTTTTGCTATCCTCTTTTGAGGATGCATCTTGATCTTCCTTGTCACCATAGAAACTTTTTTAGGGTCAGCATTATTTTCTGTCTGCTTATTTTCCTAGCATATTTCTTGACCTTTAACTCCTTTTTAAAGTGGGAAATTGCTTCCAGGATGCATGGTCCCAAGCTTCAGAAGGTCCAAGGTGGTACGATTTAAGAAGAGGCATGTTCATCACTCCCCTGGCCTGTGCTCTGGTCTGCAAGCAACCACAGACCTGCTTGCCCTTTAATCTGAAATAGAATCCTGTTTCACTGTGGCTGCAAGCTTTGGTGTGCTTGCACCCCTCCCCTGCCTGGGCCATCTCCCAAGACTGCTTCCAGGATCCAAGCATGGGCTAAATAACAGAGTCCTGCTTCAGCTCCAGCTGAGATCCCTATAATCTCCCCCTGGCCAACCACTCAATGCCCTCACTGTCCATGAGCTGAGTTCCAGAAGTAGCCACTGTCCTATATGATTCCAAGGCTCCTGAGGCCTGTTTCTCTGGGGCAGCCTGCCTGGGGCTGGATTATGTGTCTGTGCTCTACTTTAACCCCAGTACAAAAGACCTTTCCCTGCTGATGTTTTAAGCCATTTTTGGCTGGAAAATGATTTCACCCTGTCCTTTTGTGGGTTCCACTGCTACAGGAATTGTCTTATGACTTTATTTGAAGGTATTTGGAGGGATCTTGGGGAGAGCTAAGGGTAGTCACTGCCTTTCCTTTGCCATCTTGGCTTTGCCCCACTCCTTTTACTTCTTTTTATAGAGTCAGATCATTCTGCTATTTAGCACTTGAGACACAAGGTTAGGAAGATGATTTTATGCTCTTTTATTTATCTTTTGTTGTATGACAAATCTCCTGTATATTTTTTTAACATATGTTAGTTGATAAATTCCTTGCGTGTCCACATTAGTCTTTTCAGACAATTCAATTTTTCCTTCCTTTTTGGAATTATTTGCCTTTTTTGTCCCTTTCTCATTCTTAAAATATTCTGATTCCTCCTGGGTTGATTTTTTTATCCACTGATCCTATGTATCCTGCCTCTGATAACTTCTGTGATCTGATTGATCTGACCATGGTTCTCCAGCAATGCCTAGTCATTCTATTTAACTCTTGTCCATATAGTTGCCATGCTTTTGCATGAGACTTCCATCCAAAGTATTGATAACGTTCCTTGCTTTCTCCTGTTATTGCAATGATACCAGTAGGGCATTTTTGCTATGAACTGGCCTTATTCTGTCACATGCATATATATATATATATATATATATATATATATATATATAGTATAATAATACTATAGTCAGGAGTAGGTCTATGGTAAAGCTAAAGTCTAATGGTATGTGTCATTGGTTCCATACCCATCTTCTTTTCTGTTTTCCTATTTTCCCTCATGATTTCTTGATCCCTCCCCAAGTACCAAACCTGTGTACAATTATGGTATCAATACATTCTAGCTATGATCACCATAAATTGGTCAAATTAACTATTTTTCCAAATGTTTTTCAAGAACACGAATATCAAATCATTGTATGCTACTCACCCTTTGATTATTATCTTCTCTACTATTGCCCTTTCCTGAATATTTTAACACTTTCACCGTAGAATTCCTGAAGATGGAAAAAAAGCCTCTAGGAAATTGTGGAAGAAAAACAATCTATGTATCTTTTAGTCAAAGATATGAGAAATACATTCTTATTAATTCACATTCAGCTTGGAGAAAACTTCTAACCAGAAAACTTAATCCTGCTTACTTAGAAAGGATCTCTTTTTTTTTTTCAAGCCATTGAAAACTCATCTTTTATATCAATTATAAAAGAAAAGATGAAATTCCAGAAAAAAGTTAAAACAAAAGTATATAATTTCAGTTAGGGTTTTTGAAATTATGAAAGAGATGAATGTGAATATCTTGGAAAAATGTATTCTTGAAAACTAACTACTTTATTGATCTTGGTAAGGAAAATGTATACCTCTCTTGATTTGATTAGCAGAAAGATATTCCTACTTTTAATATGGTCAACAATAGACTGTACAAGGCACTTCTGTTTTAAAGTTGGCCATCATGAAATTTATCTAATGGTTTTACTACCCTTTCTGACTTCTTTAGGGAAATAACAACGCTTTTTATTTATGACTAAATATTTTATTCAAGAGAAACTTATTATAATGAAGATGTAAAGAAGCCTGAAAATATCAGGGGAAGACAGTAATATGAATTCTTAATTTTGATAAATTAAAAAAAGATGACTTTTGCAATGTAATCAAATGATATGTTAATGGTAGAATTACAGGTACATTGTGAAGTGGTAGGAAAATATTTTTGAGTAGAAGGTCTCTTTAGTTGTGGCTAAGTCACATAATATAAATAAGTCCTTAATTCAAAGAGCAGTCCTGAGTATCATATCCATTCTTCTCTTTCTGAGAAACTGGAACATCTGCTACTTTCATTTCCCTGAGAAATGAAAGGCACTTTGCAAACATCCTTATATGCAAAGTATTAACCTGACAATGTACCATTTATTTCATAAAAATCTTCCCATAAAGCATAAGTTAATATTGAGAGATGATGAAATAGAGAAATCTCTTAGAATAAAGAATTTGAAATGCTAATGGAGGTTTCTGTCTATAGATATGGTCATTCTCTTTGATTTCATATTATTTCTTTACAATTCTTCATTTTTCTGAATACTGCACTTTCCAATCTTTATTCCAATTCAATTTAAATAAGTGCATTACTCATGAGGACTTTGAAACAGACTCCCTTGACTATGTTGTTTTTAATGCTAAAAATGTTTTCTCTCCCCAAAGTGCTTTGCACTTAGTAGGTGCTAGACAAATGCTACTTATATTGAAAGATGTTGCATTAACTTTACCTTAAAATAACAATTGTTATGTCAGTAATATGAGTTTTTCACATTTCCTCTAAAAATGTATCATTACCTATACTGTCTGTGTAATGATTTTGTTTTATTTGTTTGTTTTCCTCTAGTGGGACAGTGATGGCAGCAACTGAATGACAATAGTCACTGTTATAGAAGGGAAAAAAAGTGACAATTCCTTTACTCTGCACCCTTTTTGTGAAGCAAGTTGGGAAAATGTAATGGTCAGTGCATGCTTAAACAAATACGCATGGAGGTCCAGTGAGGAAGAGTTTAGGCTCTCCAGTGGCATAAAGGATTGCTGAGGAACAGAAATCTGAGAAATGTGCTACAAATGATTAATTGCTAAATAAGGCATGCAATAATTGACAGAGAGATCAGTGGCTGATGTTTACATAGCATTTTAAAATCTGCCAAGTGATATACATATGTGACATTTTATGGAACCCCATAATTCCCCCATTATGTAGGTATTATATGCAATATTACTCCTTTCTATAGCTTAGGAAACAGAGGATCAAAGAGATTAACTAATTTGCCCTCAGTCACATGGTGAGCAGTAGAGGTCTTTCAGACTCCAAGTCCAATGCTTGATTCTTACCCCTATTAGATATAGTGCCCAGAAATATCAATTCTCCACAAGGAGCTACCCCCTGCCCCCCCCAATTTTCTTGCTAATGGTATCTTTTTCCATTACCCTCTAGCTAAAAATCCTTTGGTAAGACAGAGGACAGCTTGGATTACTTCAAAACCTTCCAGATATCAAAGCTTTGCCATATGAACCAAACCATTGCCCCAAACTCTGACATTTTAAAAATCTGCATTCTATTTGAACCCACATGTACATATTTTACTTTCCCAGTTAGAATGTGAACTACTTGAGAGAGCAGGAATTTATATGTTTCTATATTTTCTTATCACATCCAAAACCATTCACAGAGTCAGGAGTTAATAAAATATATATTTTTCACAATGCATTTATTCATTCATTAATTCACTCATGTTACTCTCCCTCCATGGTATTCAGAGAATCTGCATTTTCTTTAGTCTGAACAATAATCAATCTAAACAGAATGGATTCCCATTCAAAAAAGGTCATTTTTCATTTTGCTATCTGAATTCTGAATTCTTTTTTTTTTTTTTTTTTGGTGAGGCAATTGGGGGTAAGTGACTCGCCCAGGGTCACACAGCTAGTAAGTGTTAAGTGTCTGAGGCCAGATTTGAACTCAGGTACTCCTGAATCCAGGGCTGGTGCTCTATCCACTGCGCCACCTAGCTGCCCCTGAATTCTTGATTATATAGAATTAATGTACAGAAAGTTCTATAGTCTTTATGTTGTTGGAGGTAATCTTCAGTCAAAGACCAGTTCATATTTTAGTCATTCATCGTTATGTGAGGGTGGGATTGAAAGAGAAATTTAAACACCTTAATTAGGCAAGAGTATTATTTGTTTGAATCAGACTGTCAGAAATGATTATGACCAGGTCTTGTACACCTCCTTTCATCGACTGAAGCCATTGTATGAGAGACTGGGTCATGCCCTAAGCAGAACATATAAAATTAATAAGCTATTTCAGAACTCAGGAAGAAATTCCCAAGGTTGAGATTCCAGAGACTGGAGCAAGGATGCCATTTCTAGACCCCTTTGATGAGCAAAGAGAAGATTGATCATTTATAGAGAAGGAAGATAACAAGACTAATCACTGGCTCTCCAGGCAGCCCATAACAGAAGATACAGGCTCAGGAAAGTCCCTGAAAAAATGTTGGTCCTTTGACTAACTTTGATACTCGCATATCTGTCTATACTAATATACTATAATATAATCTGTTGTTTTATTGCTCAAATATTTCCAATGAACTGAATTTTATCTCAATCACAAAGAGAACAAGTGTTAACTAAAGATGAGTATACATCTAAATATTAAGAAGATAGTCCAACCTATATCTAAGTGTAAGGAATTTTCCTAACTTGAGGCTCAGGATGAATTTACTTAAAGTCATAATTGTTTATCCAAAATAAACTCCATAAAACCAAAGAGGGATTGAGAATAATACCTTTAGGGAGTATTAGTCAGTGCTCAACTTTTGTGGGGGTAACATTTCTAGAAAACAACTTGTCAAAAATGTACATACTGATAAATTGAACCTATACGAAATAGGAGGTTAGGTTCCCATGACCACTAAAAACTGTAATCTTTTCCTAGAGAGTGCTGAAAATATACTTTCCTTCATTCAGTTCTTTATAAAAAAACATTAATTCTGATAATATGTACTTTTCCTAACACAGTAGCCATGAAATAACCCATATAATACAATACACAAAATAGAATTGGTAACACATAAAATGCTTTTTCTTCATAGTAATTCCCTAGAATTCTGTGACTTTTGGTGCTAATATCCCAACAAAAACAAAAAACAACACATTGATTTCAGACAATATTCACTTTTCATAATGTATTAAATCTATAGTACCATATTGTGCAGCAAATACCATGCTTAAAACTAAAACAGTTTTAAACTTGAATCTTATCTTTCACCATGTCAGATGGAAGTGTGAGGGTGTTGTATTATCATATTATTACATTATATTATTATAGTGCTGTAAACCTCTCTATCTTGGCTGCTTTCTGAAACCAAGGCAAAATTTCCTGGGGCTACAGTATCTACTTTTGGAAGACACAGAGACTGGTGAGTTCTCAAGATCTCCTCTGACACTCCATCCTTCATGGCTGGTGAATAGCAATGGAGATAGTGAAGGACATACCATTTTGAAATAATCCATCAGTAAAATCTGCTTTTGTGAGCCATTTGAGATCCTTAAGAATCTCTCAGATAGCAGCTGCAGATATTTCAACATGAAGTTTATCTAACATCTTTATTTTCTCACAAAGCTGAATCAATGACTTTGCATACTTGGGCTTAGAGCCCCAAGAACTTGGGCTATATTTTGAGGGCCTTTTTCTTCAATCATTTCAGTCATGTCTGACTCATTGTGACTCCTATTTGTGGTTTTCTTGGCAAAGAAACTCTATTGGAGTGGTTTGCCATTCTCTTCTCAAGCTTATTTGATAGATGAGGAAACTGAGGCAAAAAGGGTTAAGTGACTTGCCCAGGGCCACACAGTTAATACATGTCTGACACCAGATTTGAATGGAAGATTACATTGAATATACAAGGAAGATACTTGGTAAGTAGGACCAAGTAGTTGAGTGATATATAATGGAATTCTCCAGTGTGGATTGTTTACTATAAAGGAACCTGAGTCCATTTAGCTAGCCCCAGCAAGCATTTGTTAAAACATCTACTATATTACTAATCTCTCGGTGTTATTTTGTCTGTAGGACATTATGTATAAGGAAGGCATCAGCACTCAATTCATACAGAAGAAATTTCTTTAGACTATAATGACTGAAGTATGAGCTGTGTAGAATAACTGCATATACCCTACTTATAACAAAGGTTATGATTTTTATGTTTGAATTGCATGAATTATATATCAATAAATAGAAAGTTGAAGTGATATTGATTTGAAGAAATCCTCAAAGAAAATCTGACAGCATTGATAAGGTGTATAGCTGCTTTATATGTTGACATAAAGAATGTCTGATTTTTATTGCCTTTAGAAAATGGCTTTATTGGAAAATTCAACAAAATAATTACAGCCTGTGTGAACTAATTCCAAATAATTATATAACAGAGATTCCCGAGTTTGTGAGATTCCTGGTTTTTTTATGATAAAAGCTTGACCTTTACTTTCAAAAGAAAGGATATTTTGGCACAAGGTTCAAATTATGACTTTAAATCCCACTTTCCCTTTTGACATTACAAGATTTTTGAATGTCATCTCATTTTAAATATGACATAAAGCCTTTTCAAAGTTAATATCTAGAGTTAAGTATACCAATCCTGGCTGTAGTTGCTCTGAGTCGGACCTTATTGATAGAGTTCTTAGTACTTCAAATTTTATAATTAATAATGAAAGAAAACATAAAGTAGATACATAGGCCACTTTTTAAAAATCAATGGTGTCCAAGTCCCTTTGGGGGAATAAATATTTATAAATACAATTGGATTTGAAACCTACCTATTAGGGCAGGTAGTTTTCTGCTCTCTTATGAAAGATTCAAAAGAATCATTCTCCCAATGTTTTGGATGGACTCTAATCAATATTTATTAAAGGGATATTTTAAAGAACTTTCCACCCATCTGATGCCATTTCGGAAGAAGGGATCCACATGTCTACTATTTTCATATTTTGCTAAATACATTTTTTGATGACTACTTTCATGCTCGTGGCCTCAGATATTTAATAGCAGTGATGGCTACTCTATGAATTTCTTTAAAAAAAGTGCCTGTGTGGTGAGAATTGAGTATGCAGGCAGCTAGTCAGAACAATTATTTAGTGCTACAGGCAATTTGTATATATCTAACTGGAGAGCTGTTATCAAAAAAGTACCTTACTGAAATGGAAAAGGTTAGGGGATTTGGGGTGGGAGGCAGAGGTTGGCTTTATCACACACAGTTTCTCAATGTTGTATAAGGTCATGTAATTTGTGTCTGTAAGGAACAAGGAGTTATGGTGGGGTTCAATAGAAATTGGGGATGGTTCTATACTCTTGCTGGCTCAGTGAATAGTGTGAGCTTGATTTATTCAACCATTTTACTTTTATTCAGTGGGGGGAACATATTATCAGAGTGTTGCCAACTGTGTTTTAGAGGTGTTACAAGCCCAGCTTGGGTCGTATTTTCCATATCTGTTTTACAATCCGTCCAGCTTCTGAGAAATTATGGCCAATTCTTTCCTTCTACCATCAAAATGTCACTGCCTCCCACCCAAATGGGCTTTGCTCTTTGACTATGAACATTCAGGCCCATAAAAAAACTCATGTGAATCAAGTTTATATGGGGGGAAAAGTGGCCTTATTTGACATAAAAAAAATACAAATCGTTTTTCATGAGTGTGCCATCATTTCTTGAAGAAATAGGGAGTACTTCCCTCCATAAACAGACCTATACCATAATTTGTCCTGGCGGTTACATTGTCGAAAATGGTGAAATGATATCTTAAAGGCATCATGTCCAATGTGAAAATCATATATATATGCATGATACCTATGAAATGAGGCATAGGTTACTTGTTAATATAATCTTTTGAATAGTCTTCTTAAATTGGGGTAATAATAATTTCCTACTAAGCTCATTGAAATTACAACCATTTGATGAAAACTGAAGACTGACTATGTCTGTCTTTCTTCATCTCTGCTACTAGCTATGCATGGCCATGGATTTAATACCTTTGGCCTCAGTTTTCTCATTTGTAAAAGGAGAAGAACCTGAACTAGTCCCTTCCAGCTTTGGAATTCTTTGAGGCCAGTATGGTCTGTCTAATCTGACAGAATTCACATAGCATAATTTTGCATGGCTTTCTATGGCAGCATCATGTAGAAGTGGATTGTGGGAGGCACCATTTAGAAATATTCAGGGCACTTGAAATCAAATTAGAGTAATTGAAGTAAAGCAATTTAATGAAAAGATTGGATTCAGTCTGCTTGTTTTTCCAGTCATTAAATTTTAGTGAGCCTATTCTCTCTCTGGTGTTCAAAGTTTTGGGGGGATGAACATTTCCCTCTTTTCCTATTGCTGCCTGTAAGATGTTATAAATGTCCCAAATAGAGTAATACCTGCACATAATGAGAGATAATAAAGACATGCCCAGCCACTACCAAGGAGTTGATTTTCTTATCAAAGTCAATGCCCACTGTTATTAACAAAAGGGACTTGTACCTTTCAGGGGTAATATAAGTTTATATACTAAATGTAGTTAAAATAGCTTTAATTTCCCTAATGGAGAGATTGAGATAAAGAGGTCACAATGGTCATCCTTTCTCTTAATAAATGGAGTGTATGTATGTATGTATGTATTCACATATGTACATTAACACACATGTCTATGTAAACACATCTGTGTATCTGAGTGTGTGTGTGTGTGTGTGTGTGTGTGTATATATATATATATATATATATATATATATATATATATATATATATATATATACACACATATATTGTCTTTTTCCCTTTTAGATCTTTAATTCTGATTCTGATTCTCATTAAATCTACTATTAACCTCTTTATAGTCAACTTTGTCTATCAGTAACACGTTATACCACACATTTTCTTACTATAAAGACTTCATATATCAAGACATAAAATTTGTATTATATATGGAAACTATCACTGATTCAATAAAGTAGCTGAAAGTTTTATATATCAAAATATAAAGGTGAATAAAATTTAACTTAAAATGTTAAAAAAATTCAAATGGGAATAGATATGTATCTATGTACATAGATACATAATCTATGTATCTATGTAGTTATCTACATTTATATTTGATACATAAACCTTTCAGGTATGTTATTGCATCAATTATAGTTTACTTATATAATAATATAATTTTTATGGTTTGATATTTAAAGCTTTTAAAGTAAGCAAACATGATCTGTTGAATTACTGAGAAACGCAGTGGACTATAAGAGGTTAATAGTAGTGCTCAGAATGAGAATTAAAGATGATTTTAAAGGAAAAAACTATCAAATTGTAATTTCTTCACCATGTGATGACTATTTTCTTTTACAACTAGACTTGGGAAATTATAAATTTTGCTCTATAGTAGGGGTTATCCTCTTGCTGCCCCTCCCAGGCAGTCAATTTCCAAAGCTTAGTTTGTATGGACTGAGCAACAGTGGCCAGTTCCTGATCTCTGACTCTGCTTCTGATCTTATACACATAAGCATACACTTGCACATAGACATAAAAGACGCATGCAGGTAATTAGAACAATTAAAAACAAGTCCAACTACTGGTAACAGGAAGAACAATTAGCAAAGCAATGAATTATCCCATGTTTAAACCTCAAACTAACAAGATAATTGTTTGTTTCCTAACCTAACCAGCTGTGACTTGATTATGGGCCATTAGTGGCCATTAATAAATGAAACTGTGTTTGCATATCCAAAATAGGTTTGAATTTTATGTCCTGGATTGAGCATCAAGCATCAACTTTTAAAAAAGAAACACCTTTCATTAACATATAAAGAATTGGGGGATTAATATCTATTTTTAAAAATGTGGTTATTAGAGAATTGCTGGAATCATGAAATTTAAAGCTAGAAGGGCACTTCGCCATCCACTCATCCAACTCTCTTATTTTAACAAGGAAAAAACTGAGGCTGAGAAATATAAATTGACTTTCCCAAAGACACAAAACTAGTAAATGGAAGATACAGTATTTAAAACCAAAGTTTTCTGATTTCAAATGTATTTTCATTTTCTACCATACTTTCTTACTTCATAATAACAATAGCTAGTATTTATATAACTTTTTGTTTGTGAAGCACTTTACATTTTTCTCATTTGATCCTCAAAATAACCTTCTGAGTTAGGTGCTATTTGTACATTTTGCTGATTACATTTTACTAATGAGGAAACTGAGGCAAACAGGTTAAGTGACTTGCCCAATTTCATCCATCTAGTAGTTTTCTGAGGTAGGATTTGAATTCAGGCCTACCAGCTCAGAGTACAATGTTCTATCCAATGCACAGTATTTCCCCTTCTCTACCATTTTGTTGTTGTTATTGTTTTTGCAGGGCAATGAGGGTTAAGTGACTTGCCCAGGATCACACAGCTAGTAAGTGTCAAGTGTCTGAGGCTGGATTTGAACTCAGGTCCTCCTGAATCCAGGACCAGTGCTCTATCCACTGAGCCACCCAGCTGCCCTGCTTCTCCATTTTGGACATTATGTATGTATTTGCATAGATCCAGGATTTGTAGGTGTCTTCAATTCTGTATCTTTCATCAAGTCAGTATATCTTGGACATATATAGTTTCAGAAAATTAAAGCACTTAAAACTATTATTAAATTGATTCCTTCATATCCATGACATAGTTCCTTAGCTAAAATAAATATTGTTTATCATTAAAGATTACTTTAATGCCCTAATTCCATATACACAGTGTGCCTTTTATAACAGAAATACACTTTCCTCCTTGGTCTTCTTTCCTTCAATCCACATTGATTGAAGACCTAGTTTATATAAAGATAAATAACACTGAGTGCTTACCCTTATGGAGATGCCTAGCAAGTATTTGGAAAGATGAGCCTAGAGCACAGGAGAGAGGCAAAAAGGAAGAGATTTTTACACAGTAATGTTAGTTGAAGTAAATGTAGTGAATAAGATCTCCTAAGCAAGAAATCAGAAAGATGACAACTTGTTGAAAGGCAGATCTTTAGGGAACATAGATTGTGTGTGTGTGTGTGTGTGTGTGTGTGTGTGTGTGTGTGTGTTAGAGAGAGAGAACAAACAGGAGTCAGTTATGGAAGAGAGGTCAGTAGGCATTATTTGTGTATTTGTGAAGAGGATAATCAAGAGGATCTAATGCTTCTAATAATGGTGGTGATAGTGAATATGCATTACTTAGTCTATAATATTAATAGTGAAAGTGAGAGGAGAAGGAATGGTAGCTTGAAGGAGAATAATAACACCATAGAAAGAATCAAATCATATTAATCCTTATGTTCAAATCTATTCATCACCTAAAAATAAGATTTAGTCAAATAATTCAATTATTAGCAGCTCTATGGGTTTGGAGTAACTAAACGTTCAGTAGTTTTAGTCATATCTGACTCTTCATGACCCCATTTGGATTTTTTTTTTTTGGTGGGGAAGATAATGGAATGGTTTGCCATTTCTTTCTCCAATTCATTTTACAGATGAGGAACTGAGGCAATCAGTGAAGTGACTTGCTCAGGGTACAATTAGTTAAAGAGTAAAAATGTAGTTGAGAGAAGATGTTTACTGAAGTTTTCTGCCTACTCTATCCATTCAACAAACTCCAAATTCTTTTTAAGTACTACTAAGCAAAGCACTGAGGCATTGAGGGAGATAAAGATATCTTAGCTTCCAGAGCACTTTAGATGAGAAAGAAGAGAGTTGGGAGTGCTCATGCCTGATGGCCTAGATCTCAGTAGGTAGAAATCAAGGTCATCTGAAGAAAATATGAGGCCTTTATAGTTGGACTTAGGTCTGGAAAAGACTGGGAAGGTTCTGTATGATGGATAAGGAAAATTTGATAGGAAGTCAGTGAGAGTCAAGAAGAGCATATAAAAATGGTTTCTTAAATTCTTTACCATAAAATGTTATATATATTCCAACACATTCAAAAGCTGAATAGGAGAAAGATATAAAGGTTATATACTTAAATAACTTTGGCCTTGGACAGCAAGTCATTCATGGAATACAGTTTATAAAGATGAAAAATTTGTTTGGAAAACTTTAAGTATACTTTTTTGAGACTAGGACTGATTATTTGATCTAAATAAAATCCAGATAGAAATGTTAACACTATACCTTTCATAAGTGGCTGCTACTGTTATGATTTCATTTTTGAAAATGTACAATCTTTTTTTCATGACAAATACTTGAACACACCATTAACACAAATGGTGTTACCCTCATTTGGACAATGGCTTGACATTGCAGCTAAGTAGCTATCAACTCATTTCAATTGTATTTTTCTACAGGAATGATAGAATGAGCTCTGTTGTGCTCAGCATTTTTCTTTTTCAATAATAATAATAATAATAATAATAATAATAATAATGATAGAAGGACTTGAGTTATGCTTGACCATGTCACAAAGAGCAGGTATTGATTGTGTATAGCTATTCATTCTCCTTCCCTGAGTCAGTTAACCCAGTTTAGAAGTATATGTATAAAATGAAACAGAAATATATATGTATTATCTAAACATGTATACGTATATATGTAGATAATTATGCTATGTCTACAAATAATATAAATGTATGTTGCTTCTCCCTCATTCCCACTAGTACTTAAGATTGTTGAAGAAATACATTTTTTTTGGTTTTATTTCTTAAGGTAAAATAGGGGGCTATAAGTTTTGTAGTATAGGGTAACAAATCATTCAAGAAAAAACTAAAATTTGTGGAAACAAAATTCATTCAATCTAGGATAAGAAAAGAATTAATTAAATAGGGGAAACATGTTTATTAACTTTCTTCAATAAAGGATTGGTATCTAAGGTAGTTTGACACTCAACAGAAATATATAAGGAAAGAAATCATTCTGAAATGCTATCAATAATAATAATCCTTAAAGGATATGTTAAAATATTAAAAGGAGATTCATAAAATGTTAAAAACCAATGAAAACAAATGCAAAATTACTAAAAATAAGATAAACACCAAAAAAAAAAACAACTTTGAGGTTTTACCTCACATCCAACAAATTGATGAAAATACAAAAATCGGATTGTCATTGTTGGAGCAGTGAAGAAAGATAAACACACTAATGCATTTTTGGTAAAGGTGTCAATTATTACAACCATTTTAGAAAGCAATTTGGAATTATGTAAATAAAGTGACTAAAATGTCCATGTCATTGAAAACAGAATTTCCATGACTGCAATCAGGAGGAACTGAGTTCAAATCTGGCCTCAGATGTTTAGAAACTGTGTGACCCTGAGGAAGTCATTTTATCCCTGTTTACTTCAGTGTTCTCATTTATATAATGGTGATATTGATAGCATCTACTTCCAAGGGTTGATATGAAGATCAAATGAGATAATATCTCTACAGTGCTTTGCAAACATCAAAGAACTAAATAAATACTAGCTATTTATTATTATTAACCTATACATGGAATGAACATAGGCTATATGTATATATATATATACATGTAAAATATGCATACAAAATATATGTACAGAATAAATGTAAAATCCATAAGAGGTAATTCAATATAAGATAATTTGTAAAGGGAATTTTAACTTCTAAAAGGGTTCCTCAGACTTAGTATATGATTTTGGAAATTTTTTGATGCAGAGCAAAGTAATTTCACAATGAGTCATTATGCTTAAAATACAAATACCATAGAAGAGTCAACACAATGACTTTAATTCATATCCATAACATATATTAGAGCCTTTTCTGAAAGCAAGTTTATTATAAGGAGACTGGGAAAAGTTAAGAAGTGGCAGAAATGCTAAGATTACAGGAGAGTATATAAACATATCAGGGGCTGTATGGAAAAGCCTTTGAATCTAGAGGAACTGAATTCAAATCCTGTCCCTTGTACAAAATTACTACATGGCCTGGAATAAATTATTTAACTTCTCAGTGCCATGGTCAATTGTAACAAGTTAAGTTGCAGAGGAACCACCAATTTGCTTTGATGGAGGGAGTTTACTCACCTAGTGTTCTTTATATCTGTGGAATCACAAGAGGAACACTTATTCAAAATATCTTTGTGTACAGCTATTTAGACCATTTTGACTGAGTAACTAGTTGCTAATTATATTATACATAGTCAAGGTGCTTATAGTTTTTTTTTTAATTCAATTTTATTTTCAGATCCAAATTCTCTTCCTTCCACCTCCCCTCCCTTCCCTTCACTGAGGAAACAAGAAAAGCACAACCAGATACACACACACATATTCACATTGGCAAAGTCTACAAAATCAAACAAAACAAAATAGGCCTCAATCTGTACTCTGGATCCTTTATTTTTCTGTCTGGAGGTAGGTAGTATATTTAATCATGAGATTCTCTGGAATTGTGGTTGATAATTATGTTGATGAGAGTTCCTAGTTCTTTCAAAGTAGCTATTAAAATATTATTTCTATTATATACATTTTTATATAATTTATGCAAAATTTCCCAGATTTTTTTGAAACTATCCCCTTTATCATTTATTAGAGCACAGTAGCATCCCATAATATTTATGTGCCATAACTTGTTCATCCATTTCCCACCTGACAGTACCCTTTCAGTTTCTAATTATTTGCAACCACAAAAGTAACTGCTATAATATTTTAATACACTTGGATCCCATTCCTCCCTCGTTGATTCCTTTTGAGCACAGACCTACAAGCAATATCATTGAGTCAAAGGGTATGCACAGTTTTATAGCTTTTTGGACATAGTTCCAAATTGTACCCCAGAATGATTGGACCTGACCACAGCTTCACTAACAGTATATGTGTTTTTGAACAGCCCCAACAGTACTTGTCATTTCCCCTTTTTTTTTGACATCTTTGTTAAGTTAATTCATGTGGGTTTATTTTAACATCTTGTAGCTTTGATGAAGTTTCTATTTGTTTCAACTACTTTTTCAGTTAACTGTCTGGGACCCTTTTATCCCATAAAAGTATTTTATTATTTTTTTCCAATTACATGTGGAGATAGTTTGCAAATTTTGTTTTTATAAGATTTCTAGTCTCAATTTTTTATCCCTCCCTCTCCTCCCCCCCCTCCCCAAGAGAGCAAACAATCCGATAGAGGTTATATATATACAATCACATTAAACATAGCATTAGTCATGCTGTGCTAGAAGTATCAGAGCAAAAAGGAAAAACCTCAAAAAAGAAAAAAATAGAGATAATATAGTTCAGTCTGCATCTAGATGCCATAGTTCTTTTTTTTTCTGGAGCACTTTCCATCATGAGTCCTTTGGAACTATCTTGGACCATTGTATTGCTGAGAACAGTCAAGTCTATCACAGTTGATCAACACACAATGTTGTTGATACTGTGTACAATGTTCTCTTGTTTCTGCTCATCTCACTCAGCATCAGTTCATGAAAGTCCTTTCAGGTTTCTCTGAAATTCGCCTACTCATCATTTCTTACAGCACAATAGTATTCCATTACATTCATATACCACAACTTGTTCAGCCATTCCCAAACTGATGGGCATCCCCTCAATTTCCAGTTACTTGCCATCACAAAAAGAGCTGCTATAAATAGTTTTGTACATGTGGGTCCTTTTCCCTTTTTTATGATCTCTTTGGGAAAAAGACCTAATAGTGGTATTGCTGGGTCAAAGGATATGCACAGTTTTATAGCCCTTTGGACATAATTCCAAATTGCTCTCTAGAATGGTTGGATCAGTTCACAACTCCACCAACAATGCATCAGTATTCCAATTATTTGTCCACAGTTTCTCCAACATTTATTATTTTCCTTTTGTGTCATATCCAATCTGATAGGTGTCAGTTGTTACCTCAGAATTGTTTTAATTTGCATTTCTCTAATCATTAGTGATTTAGAGAATTTTTTTTTATTATGACAACAGATAGCTTTGATTTCTTCATCAGAAAACTGTTCATATCCTTTGACCATTTCTCAATTGGAGAATGAATGATTTGGATTCTTATAAATTTGATTTAGTTCTCAATATATTTTAGAAATGAGGCTTTTGTCAGGCATACTGGCTATAATAATTGTTTCCCAGCTTTCTGCCTCCCTTCTAATTTTGGATGCATTGCTTCTGTTTGTACAAAACCTTTTTAATTTAATGTAATCAAAATCATCCATTTTTGCATTTCATAATATACTCTGTTTCTTGTTTGGTCATAAACTGTTCTCCTTTCCATAAATCTGAGAGGTAAACCATTCCTTCTTCTCCTGATTTACCTATGATATCACCTTTTATGTCTAAATCATGTACCCATTTAGACCTTATTTTAGAATAAGGTATAAAATGTTGGTCTATGCCTAGTTTCTGCCATGCCATCCTCCAGTTTTCACAGCAGTTTCTGTAAAATACTGACTTCTTATCCCAGAAGCTGATTTCCTTGGATTTATCAAACAGTAGATTACTAAAGTAATTTACTACTTTGTCTCCTGCTCCTAACCTATTCCATTGATCCTCCACTTTATTTCTTAGCCAGTACCAAATAGTTTTGATGACTGCCACTTTAGAGTAAACCTTCAGATTTGGTACAGCTAGCCCATCTTCCTGTGCATGTTTTTTCATTAGTTTCCTTGTTATTGGGGCCCTTTAAAGAAACGATCATACCATTTGCAAAAAATAGATAATTTTGTTTCTTTTTTGCCCATCTTTATTCTTGTTTGTTTTTGGTTTTTGGTTTTTGGTTTTTTTTGAGAGGCAATGTGGGTTAAGTGACTTGCGCAGGGTCACACAGCTAGTAAGTGTTAAGTGTCTGAGGCAGGCTTTGAACTCAGGTCCTCCTGAATCCAGGGCCAGTGCTTTATCCACTGCGCCACCTAGCTGCCCCCCATCTTTATTCTTTAATTTCCTTTTCTTGTCTAGTTTCTGTATCTAATAATTTTTGTAGCACTATAGTGAATATTAATGGTAATATTGGACATCCCTTTGCCCTTCATCTTATTGGAAAGGCTTCCAGCCTCTTCCTATTATAAATAATGTTCTTTCTTGGGTTTAGGTATCATATTAAGCAAGCTTCATTTATTCCTGTCTTTTCTAGTGTTTTTTAATGGGAACGGGTATTGTACCTTGTCAAAAGTTTTTTTCTCCTATTTTGATATATTTTTATGATTTTATTAGCATATTAAGTTATGCTTATTATTTTCCTAATATTGTGGCAACTCTATTCCTTGTATAAATCTGGGTTGGTCATGGAGTTTAATCTTTTTATATGTTGCTGTAGTATTCTCTGCAAAGAAAGATCTATCTTTTAAAAAATCAGGTAAATATTTACTATAAAGCCAGAGATCAAATTAAAAAAATATGATGGCATAGAGCCTATGGCTTCAGATTCTTTTCAGCTGTATCCTTTATTTTTTAAAATAAAATAATTTCCTTGTTCTTTGAATGACACCATGTTTTTCTCTCAAAGGCTCATTTTCTTTACATGACATTCTTTACAATGACTTCTATTCACACACTACTAGTATCCTCAAAAAATCAAATTTAAAGATTAACAAACAGGCAATCAAAAGGTATTTGGTGGGCAGATACATGTAGCAATACAACACCAAAAATAAATTAAACAAGAAAACAATTGTAAAAGTTGCTATCAGAAATAAAGCATGCCTGAATAAGAAGATGAGTCCATCACATAGTGAGAGTAAAGACCAAACTGTGCAAAGCCTGATTGTTCTTCTCTCATCTATATAAGGGCAAAAGAATTTGAGGAACCCCTCCCCCAAATATATCTAGTAAACACCCTGATCAGGAAGGATATGTAGCAATCTACATTGACATATTTATATTGATGAGATCACATATCTTTTGGCATATTGGAATATAAAATATATGCACTTCAGAATTCAGATAGATATTAATAATATAGTAATAGTAATAATAATAATAACTAGCATTTACACAATACCTCCTGTACTAAGTGCTTTATAAACTTTCAAGTTGTTTCATGATCAAAATGCCAATTCATATTTCTTCCAAATATATTATAAGTTACTGAAATAATCATAATTTCCAAATAGGTTTTCAAAATGTTTTCCTAACAAGATCACTTCTTTAAGTAACTGAAATGTATTTATTAATTGGTTTGGTTTGATTTGGATTTCTCCAGGCTTATGATTGCATTTGTATAGGGAATTCCCAATGAGGAAACCACTTCAACTAACGGAAATCACAATTGTTCTTTAAGTGGGGCTGGGGTAGTAGGGTGGGAACCAAAAATTTAAATGACTTGTCCATGGTCATGCTTTAGTTGTTACTCAGTCATTTCAGTAATATTTGTCTCTTTGTGACTCCATTTAGGGTTTTCTTGGCAAAGATACTGGAAGGATTTGTCATTTCCTTCTCCAGCTCATTTAACAGATGAGGAAAGAGGCAAACAAGGTTAATTGAGTTGCTCAGGGTCACAGAGCTAGTAAGTGTCTGAGGACAGATTTGAACTCCAGGTCTGGCCCTCTCTCCATTGTGCCCCCAGCTATCCATGGTCATATAGGCAGTATATGTCTGAGATGGGACCATCCTACCTTGGCTCTTCCTGACTCCGGGACTTGTTCTGACTCTAAGGCCCACCTTCTATCCTCTATGTCATTTTATCTTTCATTAGTTTTACATGGTATGGTTTTTTTTTTTTGAGGTAAATAATATGGCTGATACATTTGCTCATTGAGGCAAATGCTCCTGGCTATGAATTGAAAACTAAAAACAATGAAGAATTAAAGTGCTACAAATAATAAACATATCCATAGCCTGCTCTTGTTGCATCACTATAGGTTTCATCCACATCAAAACAAGCATTTTACAACATTGTAAGAAATGTCGTGTGTAAATATTCTTCAGGCTTAAATGTAAGTGTAAATATTCTTCAGTCTTATCCTGTTAAATAATAAGTACCCATGAAACTCACCACATCATCAGAAACACTGCACTTTTCCTTGCAGGATTCCAGTTAAATTAATTCAGTCTCTCTTGCCCAGCTGACCATTTTGAGTAAATTCTAAAGTAACAAATGTGGTCTTTATTCTCATGGAGGGCTGCCTTTCACTTCTCTGACACCTCAAAGAAATAGTTTGGATTAATCATCAGTGTCAAAATTCTCTAGATGTTTATTGATTTTTTAAAAATAAAAATCGACAGATTTATAAAATACAAGTGTGTATTTTCCCCCACCCCCATACACCTCCTCGTGCCCATTGCCTAAGATACAGCAATAATTTGGATGTCAGGATGTAAAGTCTGAAGAAGCTGGTTGCCTTCAGAGCATTCCCTGAGTTTTAACCACAGGGAAACTTGGGCTAATGAATTAGAATCTAGAACTTTGACATATATTCATTGTACATACATCATTTGGGAATAAAAATTTTTGAAAGAAAGTGAATGAAATGGGAAGAGGGACATTTGGTTGCTTGGACTAATACATAAATTGGATAACTAAACTGAAAACCCATGGTCATTAAAATTGAAAGAGATCTTAACAGTTGTGTAGTCTTAACTCTCTTATACTACACACAAAGAAACTCATGTCTGCAGAGGGAAAGATTTGCCCAAGATTATGTAGTTATGAAGTGGTAGAGAAGGCACTCGACCTTGTCTTTTGACTCCAATTCAGGAATATGCTGGAGCAAGTTTTAACCTGCTAGGAAGAACTAATTAACTGATAGTTTTATTTTCAGTGTGAGCATTTATCCTCATATATTGGGAAATGCTATAAATAAGGGTTTGGATTATTGTTTTCTTGATGCTCTACATTTAAGAAAGTAAGAGGAAAAAGTGTTAATAAAGGCAGGTTAAATTTCAAAGTGTGTTCTGTGTACATTTTGAGGGGCAGTTGTTAAACATTTGCTAGAATACTCCAGTTCCAAGTCCAAGGCTCTTTCTACCACATCATTGCTACTCAGTGAAAAATAGCCTCCGGATAGTCATAAATAGTGGTAGGAGTGAACATAAATCAATTCAATTCAAAATGATTAATTGAACAGTAGGATATGTGGTAGAAAAATCCATTAGCAGGATATGTACTATTTAGCAAAGAAGACAGAGACAGCTGTCTCCTTGAAAAACAAGCAAACAAATAAACAAAGAAAACAAAAATGTGGGCAGGATTCCATACTACCCTGATATTTGAAAGAGGAAAACTATCAATGAAACAAGTGCAGCATGAAAATTGTCTATGGGAAATAATTTTACAGTCACTCAAGGAACACTTACTTTAGCTTCAAATATCCTAAATGGAATATACACTTGGTATGGCAACAATATCCCCCAAACTGGCTACACTTTAAAATTAAATTCCTTATGACTTCCAGCTGTACTTCAAGTGGAAGATTCTGGATGGGCAGGAGAAGACTGAACACCTCTGCTTATAAATGAGCTATGATATATTTAAGATAGTATCCTGGTCTAATGGGCCAGGGAATAATCTGATAATTCTGCTTTCAATCTTGTTCTCATCTCACTGCATGACCTTCAGGACTACACTAATTTCTGTTTCCTTATCATAAAAATCAGAATAATATTCCTGACCTTTCTCCAGAAGATGGTCTCAGGATGAACTAATAAAATTATCTTTAAATAATGTAAAGTGGTTAAGGCTTACAGCAGTATAAGGTTCTATATAACATGACAAGACAATGAGAAAAGAAATAGGTATTTTTAAAAGTGTAGCTAGCAGAACTTGTACTTCCAGTTTTAATTTATCTTATTTTCTCATCATAATCTCTATAGAAATTAAAATAGTTATTATCATCTGCACTTCATCACTTTTTTAAGTGTGAGCCTCTACATTTCTCCCAGGTTGGATATAAAGAGGCTACTCACAGATGAGGTCCCATTCTTACAAGATCTTTGACCTGCTTTTTTTTTTTTTCTGACCTGGGCCAGTTTGTCCCTCCTAAGGTCTGCCTGGTGGGTCCCTTATTTTAGTGGGCTTACTATATTAATGCCAAACTCAGTGTAGACACTGATCGGCATAGCCCAATGTAGCTCAGAACTCCAAAGATCTGCCACTACAGTCTCTCTGGTATTTGAGATTACAGACTTTATCACCATACTTGGCACTTTATCATTTTTAAAATGTTTTCTTATCTGTTATGTTACTTGATCCTTGAAATGATCTTATGAGATACACAGATGAGTATTAATATTCTTACATTATGTAAAAAGAAAAATAGACTCTGAGAGGTTGAGTGACTTTCCTAAGGCCACAAATATAAAAAAGGTAAAGCTTAGAGTATTCAGCCAGACTCAAGGTCTTTTCAGGAGGACATCTAATCGTCTAACCATTTATAGACATAGGTAGAAGAAGTTTCTAGATGATGAAGCAATACATGTGCCAAAACAAAACAGACAAAAACCACCAAGAAACATGGCTAGTTTATAGGATCACAGATTTAAAACTGGAAGATACCTTAGAGGTCATCTAATATAACTTTCTTATTTTACATATAAGAGATCCCAAACCAAGAGAAGTGAAATTATTTGCCCAAAGTCACAAAAATAGCAAGAAGAATTAGAAGTATCCACCTTTTCTGACACCAAATCCTTTTCCATTGCAAAATGTGGCTGTGACTTGACCCAGTTGCTCAAGAATAGTTTTATTTGATATTATTTGCTTCAGATGATTAGGACTAAATTATCTGTGTCTTTAAAAAGTGAGTGTCTAATCAAAATTATAGTTTGAAAACATTCTTGATAATTCTCATAGATATTAAAATTTTATTTTGATAATAGATTTAAAAGAATTTCAAGTAATTACTACAAGTAACTTAAATTTCTTTTTGTTTGCAGAAAATCCAAATGTCTCTAATAACTGAAAACCAACAAGAAAGCTCAGTAACCTAAGGTTGTGTGTGTATACATTATACCACGCTAGTTAAAATGCTCTTGGCAAGACCAAAATCCCATTGGTGTATAAGTACAACTGAAGTGGTGAGAAGAGGTGAATAAATTTCAAGACTTCTTGAATCAAGGTTCTATGTATATTTTATTTTATTTAAATTAATGTAGAGGTTAAAAGAAAGGGGATGAGGGGCCCACCAGCTGATTTCAAACTAACATTCTCTAGATATACTTGGTATGTGGGAGTAATAAATAAGTGGGAGTAAATAAATAGGTAATTTTCTTAAGCAGTTTCCAAGATGTGGTCCTACAGAAACCCATAAAGTGCTCTAGGTTATTTTAAAACTCAAGAGGTATTGACACTAAAGGAAATGTTAAAGGGATCTGTGTGGTATGTGCTATATTTTTCTTTGTACCTAAGGTACTCACTAGTTTTGTGCATTATAAATGTAAGCTGGTTTTCTTCTTTGAATAAAAGAAGGGAAAGACTTGCAAAATCTCTCTTCATGCTCTAATTTAGCAGATAGAATGAAGAATTTTCATAGAGTACAAAAGAAATAATTCAATAAGGATGTCAGAAAGATTCCAAGAAAGTAGAGAAGAATCAAATTCAGAATCAAAAGGTTAGAAAGCAAAAGAATGTTCTCCAGAGGAGGAGTCCAAAGCATCCAGTAATGACTGTGATATAGAACTAGGAGGCTTTTCTTATAGAAGATGAAGTGACCCTTATTAAGATATAGTGGCAGCAACCACAAATACTTTTGACACTGGCCACACAAGGAAGATGTGCATTGAAATAATTGTCTGTCTAGGAAATGACTCAGAGGGATGAATAAATATTTCTAGAGTTGCCCCTAATCACCCCTTTTCAAGGGCAAAATCCATTATTACCAGGATGGGAAGCAAGAGATCTGGGCTAACATTCTGACTACTCTGCTCTTGTTAGATAAAGGATCCTAGGCTAGAATTAAATTTATCTATGACTATAAATATTGTGAGTTGGAGAAATACATTTTAGGTTCAAGCTGTATTCCTGATTGATATGCCTTAACAGGGAAGGAGTGCCCCAAGCTATATATTCAAGGCTTTCCTCCTTACTAAATATTAGTTATACAAAGACCACATTTGAGAAGAGCAAATAAATCCATTTCTCCAAGCAGATAGAAAATAGAAATCAAGAATTTGTACATATGACCATATGCTATTATACTCAGACTAAATGAGTTCTCTCACTAGGAGTGGATATCTGAGCTCAACCAAGAGGAAATTTCCTGAATTCTCTAGTCCACCAGGCTATGAATAGGCTACCTCCTCTATCTATTGATTCCTTCCCAGAAACTTTCCCTGTCTTTAGGGACTTCTCTCTGAATAAGATCTGGAACCACAGTTTCTCTAAAAGCTAGAAGCCAAAAGGCCAGGATCTCTTTTTCCCAAAATTTTTACCAACTCTCCTGTCCTCATACAAACACATTGATTAATCGATCTCTGACAATGAAATGAGTTTTATTCAAATGCCTTGAGCCCCACATTATAATCTGATGAGGGTAAGGAAGGCATAAGGTGTGTGTGTATATATATATATATATATATATATATATATATACACACATATATATATATAATATATATATTATAGCTATCATTAACAATAGAATAACATGATATGGAAAACTTATGGGAAGTTATTGATAACAGTTGCATAGAAAGGTCAGGTGTGGATGACATAATTTGAATCATTGGAAGAAATAGCCATATCAATGAGATCCTATATATTTAAATATTTTTGTATATATTATAAATAATTACATTGGTGATTTAAATTTGATATGGTATTATTGTGAATAATTATCACAAGTAATAATGGGCATCTTGCATAAATTAAATGTTTTTGTTTACAAACTGCTTTCTATAGAATATTTCATTTGATTCACTCAATAGCTGTTCGAGTTGGGTGATGTCTGTTATTATCTCCATTTCACAGATAGGAAAATATGGACTGAAAATGGTTAAATGACATGCAAAAATGTTGCTCTTGTTCAGTTCTGTCTGACTCTCTGAGACCCCTTTTTTTTTTGGAGTCTGAGACCCCCTTTGAAGTTTTCTTGGCAAAGATATTGGAGTGGTTTGTCATTTATTTCTCCAGCATATTTTATAATTGAGGAAATTTAGTTAAACAGGGTTAAGTCGCTTGCACAGGATCACATGGCTAGTATGTGTCTGAAGTCAGGAAGATAAGTTTTATCTGACTTCAGGCTTTGTGCTCTATGCACTGTGCCATCTAAGTTCATCTTATTTGTTAATGTAAGTAGAAACATATTGTTCAGAATAAAAGAGAAAAGAGTCCTACTTTATTCTCCACTTGTCCAACCATATATTAAGTATTTGGCTCAATTCTAGACAACGTAATTTAAGAGAAACATGAACCAACTAGAGCTTATCTGTAACAGGGTGCTGGAGAGATTAGTTCTGGACACAGTGTACTATTTGGAGTGATTAGAAGAACTGTGGCCCTTTCACCTTGAAAAAGAGAGTAGTTTGGAAAGACAATACCATTTTTAAACTTATTTGATTGGATGTCATATAGAAGATGGATTGAGCTCCTCTCTATTAGTCCAGAACATAAAAGTACTGCCACAGAGCTGGTTACAGATGAATAGAATTCAGTTCAATATAAGGAAGGACTTTGTAGTAAATTTAGCTAGTTAAAAATGGAATGGGCTGCACTGTAAGATAGTGAGCTCCCTGTCTCTTAAGCATTTTTTTTTAAAGAATTGAATGACTAACTGCAAGGATTCCTTTAGATAGATGAGATTAATATTGAATGAGAGATGGATTGGACTGAGTCAAAAGTGCCATCTACCTGGAAATATTTTGTTTCTATGAAAAGTGAAAATTTTAATCAACTAGCTGATGCTCACATGACATTAAATGATGAGTTCAAGTGGTTTGCTTTTTAAGCAGATGGGCCACTTTGAAAATATGTAGGAATAGCAGAAATTAAAAGAAAATATACATAAAGAGTAGATACAACTCTAACTTAAGTCTTGTCATTGGTTAGATATTCTTTTAAAAAGCTTTTTCACCTAGGAAAAAAAATCTTTGTTATCTTAGGAGTGTAGTAAATAATGTGTAAGCTGTTCAAACACATATAATTGTAGATGAATGAAATATTTTCCTTTGATTAAACCTGAGTTTGAAGTGCATACTTTTTTTCCTCTTCCTCTAATCTACCCATAAAGTTATCTAATAGACTCATGTAAGTATCTGAGTTCTTTATCTCTCTGTTTAATTTTATTTTTGTTTCACAATCATGGTGCTGGTCTCTGTGTAGATACATATCTTCCTGTCACATGGTTATTGTTTGTTTTCATGGCCTCATGTGAGAGTACTTGAATGTAATTTTGATCAATATGCATTTCTGGAAAGCTTAAATTATTCATGGATTTCACATTGGTGTAAAAATTAAGGAGTTCTGCTTCTAACCTCTTGTAACAGTTCTATTGTCCCAGTTTTGTTGCAGATTCCATGGGTAAGATTTAACTAACTCCATTTTTTCCCACTGCATAATTCAATAACTTTAATAAACTCATCTCCTGTCTGAATACCATGCTAAAAATCCTATGCACATTTTCTTCAGTGCAGAACTTTATTACCAGTTTTACTGTAATGCAATATTAATATGAAATGATGACACTTGGACTGTGGAGGTACTATTATGCATTCACAATAATATTTACACAAAAAATTAAACTTTCATTCTATTGGAAGGACTGTGTCTATGTAAAAGGCTCTCTGGTTCTTTTGCTCAAATTAAAAAACAAACAAATAACAAAACAGAAAAGACAGCCTCAAGTACTGTGGGCTCTCTATCTGAATTTGCCTCCTCTCAGACTCCAGAAGTATTCAGTGCTGAATATTGCATCTGTCAACTGCACTTCATTTCGAGGAATTAATCAAGCTGACTGTTCAGAGAGGTTTTTGAATGTTCATTATTTCAGCTATTAATTTTTAAAAGCAGAAAATGTTGCAAGTCAATAGCATCCATAAAAATTGATTTATCGTGCAATTTCCTTCTTCCTACTGGAAGCCAAGAGCAGATCCTTATATCCAGTGTGGTCCGAATCTAAGCCACCTGCTTCAAAATATCCACTTTTTAAAGTAAATTATTTAGATGAAAGAGACATAATCCTGTTTGGATGCTATTGATTTGAATTGCTAGAGACTGACCACATGGAGGAAATGTGAAATTTAGCATGAAAAAGAACTACAAACAGAAGCAATTACATAGTGATAATCACAGAAATATAATTTATGCTTTTAAAAAGTGTAAAATATTTCTTTTTTATCTGACTCCTTTTCTGACATAGGTACTCAACTGCTGCTGCTCTAATCAGCAACACTTCAATACTACAGAATCACCCTGTTGCCAAGATCAACCATTGATTTCCTCAAGTGAATGGAAGGATGAATGAATGAAAGATGTGTTTACTAAGCATTTATCATATCATTCAAGCACTGTGCTAAGTGCTAGGGATGTAAAGACCATCTCTATCCTTAAGGAATTACAGTCTTTAGGAGTACAAAACCAATAGGAGGTGCAGTGGCCAGGGAGAAGTATTTTTGGATGAATAGAATAAGAATGGAATGGATTGACAGTCCTTCTAGTAGTAATGGAAGTATCATTTTGATCATTTGTTTTAGAACTAGAAAGTGAAGTGGGGAGGGAGATACTTGTAACAAAGTTACTCACATAGCAACAAGTCCATTGGTACAAAGACAGCCAGGGAGCAAAGTGAAGCAAGGCTGGCATTGATCTGGAAACTGGGGGCCAAGTGAGGTAATTATCATTCCAGACTTCAGGAGTCACAGCATAGGAGTTCCAAAACTGAAAGAATTAAGTACTTCAGGGCAAGGACAATAGTCATGTTGGTAAAGTGGCTGGTGAGAAGATGGCCAGGGAATAGACATCAGAGGTAATTTAGACCAAGCCCTACATTTGAATTTTGAAGGTATGATCCCAGAGAGGGTCAACAATTTGATCAAGGTGACATCACGAATAAGGATCAGAAGTAGGATATGAATATAAGCTCTCAAATCCAATGGCCTTTCCATTGCCTATTGTAGCCTTGTGGTAAAGATAATTCACAAAAAGAGAGTGCCCTTAGTAAATAAAATATGTGGCTATTCCACATTAAGTTGCTCCTACCAACATCATTTCACAATCAAGTTATTTTTATGAAGCTATAAAAGATAAATGTCTATGAAAAGTTGAAGTTTATCCCCCATCCTTTCAATTGTACCCTGTGACACCCTTGGCAAGAAGCTGGACAAAAGTAAAAAAAAAAAGAAATGAAGAAATAGAAAGTAAAAAATGAGTAAGAACATAAGATAATAGGAATTCAAATGGTGGCTCTGTATGTCACATGTATAAGCTTGGGCAAGTGACTTAATCTCACTAAGCTTCAGTTTCCTCATCTGAAAATTGAAGGGAAGGGCTTATAAATCCTTTAAGGTCCCTTTAAGCTCAAAATCTATGGATTATGAACTAGACCTTGCTTCTCATTGTCTCTTCTAGAGTCTTGAGGGGGAATATAATCACTCAAAACCTTTTTATCTTTGACAATGAACTATAGACCAATATCATTAATGAATATGAATTAAAATATTTAAATAAAATAATTTCATATAAGCTATAGAAATTATCCAAGAAATCATTTATTATGATCATTACACTTATACAAGCACTACAAGGATGTTTCAACATTCAGAAAATATTCAACAAAATAATCATTAAAACAATAAATATTCAAAGTTACATGATTTTGTCAAATTATGCAGAAAAAGCTTTTCATGCAGTATAACTTTCATGCATGTTAAAAATCCTATAAAGTGTAAAAGTAGCAGTCATTTTTAATACTAAAAAATCTATCTAAAACAAAAATGAAGCATTATATGGAATGGGGACCTATTAGAAGCATTCTCAGTAAATACAGGAGAAAAATGAAAATGTCTGATCTCCCCACTATTATTTAATAGAGTTCTAGAAATGCTAGGAATAAGAAAAATGGTAGATATTAAAAATGTAAAGAAAGACAAACAAATGATATATTTCTATTTGCTGCTGATGTGATGTTTTATTTAAAAGATTTTAAGGAATCAAAACAAATTGAGAGAATGGCTTCAACACAGCTGAATGTTTATAAAATTCCATTTTTTTTTTAACTAAAGGATTTCTTTATAACAGGAAAGTTCAAAAGGCAGGTATCAAAGGAGAAATCTTATGGAAAATAGCTATGAAATGAATAAAATATTTGAAGGTCAACCTACCAAATTACATTCAATACTTGTATAAATTCAATTACAAAATGCTCCTTAAAGAAATAAAGAGGGACGGCTAGGTGGCGCAGTGGATAAAGCACTGGCCCTGGATTCAGGAGTTCCTGAGTTCAAATCCGGCCTCAGACACTTGACACGTACTAGCTGTGTAGCCTTGGGCAAGGCACTTAAGCCCCATTGCCCTGCAAAAAAAAAAAGAAAAAAAAAGAAAAGAAAAGAAAAGAAAGAAAGAAATAAAGAGCTTAAATAGTTGGAGAAATTTCAGTGTTCAAGGAATGGTCATACCGCTATATTTAAAAAGACAGTATTGACAAAATTAAAGCCTTAATACTATAAAAATTGCCTACCAAAAGGATACTTCCTAAATGGAAAACCATTGTAATGAATGTAAAATCAAGGGAAATACATAACAGAAAATCTCTCTCTCTCTCTCTCTCTCTCTCTCTCTCTCTCTCTCTCTCTCTCTCTCTCTCTCTCTCTCTCTCTCTCTCTCCCTCTCTCTCCCTCTCTCTCCCTCTCCCTCTCCCTCTCCCTCTCCCTCTCCCTCTCCCTCTCCCTCTCCCCCTCCCTCCCTCCTTCCCTCCCTCTCTCTCTCCTCTTTTGATTCTTTAAAATCTTTTAAATAAAACATCATAACATCAGCAAAGTTTCTCAGAGTTATTTTCCTTTACATTGTTATGGTCATGAGGTAAATTATTCTTATTTTTTCACTACACTTCACAACAGACACTAATATGTCATAACATGTTGTCATACTCAAATTAATGGGCACCAATCCATCAAAAAGGCCATTTTTTATCATCTGATTAGTAGAATAGGAAATGGAAATTGACCATGGAAGACATGACTCTGTAAGAGATCAATGAAAATGAATAGCTAGTTAAAAGAGAAAACATTCACTATAGTACAGGCTAATCAAGGCAGCTAGGTGGCATAGTGGATAGAGTACTGGGCTTGGAATAAGGAAGGCTTATCTTTATGAGTTCAAATCCATCCTCAGACACTTATTAGCTATGTGACTCCAAACAACTCAATTAATCCTGTTGGCCTCAGTTTCCTCATGTGTAAAATGAATTGGAGAAGGAAATAGCAAACCATGCCAGCATCTTTCCCAAAAACATTCAAATGTGGGTCATGAAGAGTTGGACATGACAGAAAAATAACTGAACTGAACTGATAGACTAATCACAAGTACTGTATTAAAGTGATGGGAAATGTTAACAATGCAGATTAATCTTAAATGTATTTTGTGTGTGTGTGTGTATATTATATATATATGTATATATATACACAGACATACATATACGGAGAGATATCTATTTGAACACATATGTATATATGTGTATATGTCTATATAAATATTTGTATATATACATATACACAAAATATACATATATGTGTAGATGGATATACCTCCATATATGTGTATGTGTATATATGTATATAATCTCTCTATCTACATACATATATAAACATACATATATGTATATGTGTATGTAGAGAGAGAGAGAGAGATAAAGATAGATAGATTTTATAATATACCAACATATCCCCCTTTTGTGGGGACGATTCCTAGTTGATTTCCAGAATAATTGGAAGAATTCTTGACTTTTCCAGAAGTACATTATTGTGTCTGGCTTCTAATAGTTCTTTGAACAATTGCTATTTTCATCTGTTGTGATCTTTGCTAGTCTAATGGGGTGTGAAGTGGAATATCACTGTATCACAGAATTGTTCAAATTTATATATTTCTTATTATTACTTATTTGTAATAGTTTTCCATATGGTTGTTGATATTTTAGATTTATTCATTTGTAAATAGACTTTTAATATAATTTGATCACTAATGTGTTAAGGAATGATTCTTCTTCTTATATATTTTCATCATTTTTCCTACATATTTTGGAAAGGAGTTTTTTTATCAGAAAAACTTCCTGTAAAGTTTTCACAAATTAGTTGCTCCCTTTCTATTTCTTATTTTATTTTTTTCAATTACATATAAATGCAATTTTAACATTTTTTTTTGCAGGTCAATGAGGGTTAAGTGACTTGCCCAGGGTCACACAGCTAGTACATGTCAAGTGTCTGAGGCCAGATTTGAACTCAGGTCCTCCTGAATCCAGGGACAGTACTTTATCCATTGTACCACCAGCTGCCCCAACATTCATTTTTAAAAATTTCAATTTCAAAATTCTCTCTTTGAGAAGGCAAGGAATTAAATATAGATTATACATGTAGAATCATTTTTCCTCTATTTGCAATGTTTCAAAAGACAACACAGACAAAAACAAAACAAGAAAAATAAATAAAGAAAAAATATAACTTCATCTTCATTCTGTTAGGTCTTGCTCTGGAGTTTTCATTATAAGTCCTTTGGAATTGTCTTGGATAATCGTGGTGTTGAGAAAAGCTAAGTCATTCACAATCAATCATTGTACAATATTGCTATTACTACCTCCAAAGTTCTCCTAGTTTTGCTCACATATTTTTTTCCCTGGAAGAATTATACTCATTTTTGATGGGCAGGTTAGTCTTGGTTATAATTCTATCTCCTTTGCCCTCCAAAATGTCATATTCCAATTCCTTTGATCCTTTAAGGTAGAAGCTGCTAAATCTTCCTATCCTGACTGTGGCTCCTGGAAATTTGAATTGTTTCTTTCTTTCTGGCTGTTTGCAATATTTTCTCCTTGTTTAGGAACACTAGAATTTGGCTATAATATTCCTGGGAGCTTTCATTTTGGGTTCTCTTTCAGGAGCTGATTGATGTATTCTTTTAATTTCTATTTTACCCACTGGTTCTAGAATCGAGGAACAGCTTTCCTGGATAATTTCTTGAAATATGATGTCTAGTCTCTCTCTCTCTCTCTCTCTCTCTCTCTCTCTCTCTCTCTCTCTCTCTCTCTCTCTCTGTCCTTTGTCTCTGCCTTTTTCTGTCTATCTCTCTGTCTTTCTCTGTCTCTGTCCATCTATGTCTCTCTCTCTGTGTCTGTCTGTTTTTTATCATGGCTTTCAAGTACTCCAAAATTTCCTAAATTACCTCTCCTCAATTTATTTTACGAGTCAATAGTTTTGGTATATGGGCTAAACCATGTTGAAGATAATCAACAGATCTCAAATATGTCAGTAAAGTTGAAGACTTCCATAGTTAAATGAGCAGATCAGAACATTTTGTTTCAATGGCCAAGAAGGTAGCTGAAACAGGTGCTGTGGAGCAGTTAGAGGCTAGTTAGACATCGAAAATGACAAGGTTATCCACTACATCCTGAGCCATTGCTAGTTGTCTTGAATTTACCACTGGACTCTGATGATTCTGAGAGAGTGAAGTTGATGACTGGGTAGCTCCACCTCACTTGAATCCAATTTACGTGCAAGTCAATAGACATCACCCATACCATTTTACCATTTTTACCTTCTTCAAAGTCCTGTGGCAAGAGGCAAGTGATAAAATAGCAGATGTGGATACACTGGGAGCTGTAGTTACAAGCATGCACACAAATGGCCCGGTCCATAGTAGGCTTCAGCAGCCCACTGAGTCTCAGCAAGCAGTCTTTTTAAAAGACCATACTATTCACCTCCTGGCATGAGGAAGGGGCTAGAAAAGGGGCCCTAAAATTATCTGCTTTAGCTGACCCTAGTCTGTTTACTGTGGCAGGTAGGGATTTCACCCTGCAGTCAAAACTCAAAAAAATATACAGATACTTTTGCAGGCCTTGGAAGCAGCTACATCCACTGTAGCAACAATTCTAGGAGCTCTCAGTTCAAGGGTGGTAAGGGGTCAGACACTGGGTCAAAAGGAGATTATGAACCTTTGCTGGCACAAGGAATAAGAAGATGTTGAATTTTTCACACATTGTGCCAACTTGAATTCCCAAGGCATAGAGGAGTAATAGTGAAGTAAGGGCCTTGGTCACATTTACAAGCTGGAAAAGAGTGCTTGTGGTGGCTTGCATTGGTCCTGGCTTCAGAAAGGGCTGAGGAACAATAGATATGTATGGTGTTTGCCGTCTGACAATTCCAGAAGAAATGCTAGAAGCAGAACAGAAGTCTGTATACAATGCTAGTTGATCTGACTGATGCCTTTGATAATGTCATTTGTGAAGATCATGGCACAATTTGGTGGCCTGGAGAAATTCATACAGCATGCTTGAACAAGTTCTAGGTAATAGATGATGCTTTTGTGCTTTACTGGTCATCAGTGGAGAGAAACAAGGCTGTGTGCTTGTTCCCATGCTTTTTAGCATGATGTTTTCAGTGATGTTGTCAGACTCTTTCAATGAGGATGAAAACAGCATCAAGGTCAGCTACTCTGCTGACAGTAAATTATTTAACTTGAAAAGGACATGCCAAGACTAAAGTCAAGAGAGTTGGTGCAGAGCTTTTTCTTCATAGATGATTGTGCACGCAATGCAGACTCTCAAGCTGAGATGCAACAAATTATGGATCAATTCTCTACTTCTTGTGCTAATTTTGACTCAACAATCAACACCAAGAAAACAGAAATTCTCCACCAGCCATGATCACATTATCCATATGTGGAACCATCAGTTACAGCAAATGGAGAAAATTTGAGTGTTGTGGATAAGTTTACTTACCTTGGCAATATGCTTTTTCGGGGAAGTATACATAGATGATGAGGTTGATACACACATTGCCAGAGCTAGTTTAGTATTTAGGAGACTCTGAAGGAAAGTGTGGGGAAAAAGAGGTAGAAGACTGCCTGCCAAAACTGAAGCTCAACAGAGCCATTGTGCTGATGTTATTGTTGTATGGCTATGAAACCTGGACAGTATACCAATGCCATGCCGGGAAACTGAATCACTTCTATTTGAATTGTCTTAAAAAGATTCTGAAGATTACCTGGCATGATAATTTAGCAGATACTGAAGTACTTTCTTGAGTTAAACTGCCAAACATAAAATTCTATTGAAGGGGCAGCTAGATGGCGCAGTGGATAGAGCACCAGCCCTGGAGTCAGGAGTACCTGAGTTCAAATCTGGCCTCAGACACTTAACATTTACTAGCTGTGTGACCCTGGGCAAGTCACTTAACCCCAATTGCCTCACTAAAAACAAAACAAAACAAAAAAACAAAACAAAACAAAACAAAACAAAAAACAAAACAAAAAATTCTATTGAAGAGGGGCAGCTAGGTGGCACAGTAGATAAAGCACTGGCCCTGGATTCAGGAAGACCTGAATTCAAATTTGGCCTCAGACAGTTAACACCTACTAGCTGTGCACCAAAAAATTCTATTGAAGAGAGTACAACTCTGATGGGGTGACCACATTGTAAGAATACCATATGCATATTTGCCTAAAATAGTATTTTACTGAGAACTAACACAAGGCAAGCCTTTACACAGAGGTAAGAAGCAATACAAGCATTCTCTCAATGCCTCTCTGAAGATCTTTGGAATTGATTGTGAGACACAGGGACACTGGCACAGGACCACTCAGCATGGTGTGCCTGAAACAAAGAAGGCACTGTACTCTATGAGCAAAACAGAATTGCTGTATACTGCTAGAAAGAAATGTGAGATGCACACATTTTGAGATAACTTCATTCCAAATGTTCATATGGACTATTTGTGACTGACTTGTCATAGAGACTTTTGATCACATATTGGTCTGATCAGCCACAGTCAGACACCAAAATGACAAAACTGTATTGGTCCTCTTCAAGCATGAAGACCAACAAGCAACCAATCTCCTTCTACTTAATTGCTTTGTCTTTATGATAGGATTTCTTTATTTATATAATATAGCCATTTGGTTAGTGGCTGCTTGGTAGCTCAGTGGATAAAGCAGTGGAACTAGAGTCAGGAAGTCCTGAGTTCAAATCCAGCCTCATACATTTACTAGATGTGTGAGCCTGGGCAATTCACTTAACCTATGACTTAATCTACTGAAGAAGGAAATGGCAAACCACTCTAGTATCTTTGCAAAGAAAACCCCATGGAGAGTGTTGGTGTGCTATGTTCTATGGGGTCATGAATAATCAGGAATGAATGAACAAGAATCCACTTCCCACTTATTTAGGTATGTAGAGAAATATTTTGATTTAAATCTAAATTCTATAAAACTGCTTTCTGACAGTATTTTTAATTAACCCACACCCTTTCATGGAGGATATTCTTTATACTTTCCCCAGTTCCAGATTGTAGTAGTTTGTTAGTATTATTGATAAATGATATTCCAACTGATAGGTGAACTATCCTATTTAGCTAAATATTAGAGAATTACTAGCAAGGAAAGGCTTAATTACTTTTTCTAATCTCTTTTAGCTAGATTTTTTAATACATTTTCATTTAATAATTGTATCTACTCTTGTCTTAATTCTTCTGACTTCTCAGGACCCCACCCAAGGTCTTGGAGTGTCAGTTCTATCCTGTCCATCCATTAAGAGCCTTGTCTTGTCAAGATCAATCCTCTTTGGGGTTCTACAACTCTGTTCAACCTAGCCTTTTCTAGCCCAATCCAACTAAGTCCTCTGTCTGTCTGTCTGTCTCTCTGAATGTATGTATATATGTGTGTGTGTGTGTGTGTGTGTGTGTGTATCAGTCCAAACTTGTCTGACGCAATCCAATTTTGCCTCCGGCCTTTATAAAGACTAATACTAAATTTTTGTTATAGTCCAAATAGTCCAGGAACATATGTTTCTATTTGTAGTACTGTTTCTATTGTCCTATCCAGCCTCTGAAATTTTGTTTCACTGAACTTGTGGAACACATAGGGTGGATGCCCAGTTTTAATATAAAGAATATCCAGTTGTCAACTGGGTTAAAATGGCCTAGAGAATCATGATGGGCAGTTCTGCTCAGCTAAATTAACTGGAGATGTCATCAATGTTTATCCTTATAGAATATCCTTCTGCTGCTGTGGCTAAGTAAAGCTGTTTTTGTTAATTGTTGAATGAACTATGAGTGCCTCATTTCCTTCCAATAAGGAACTTTGGCCTGAGTCAGGGCAAGCCCATATCAACTTCATAGAGGAATTTTACTTGTTTTACTAGCCCCTAAAGGGGGGGAAATAATTAGGAATGAGTAATAGGTAGAAGTTGCAAACAGGGAAATTTATCCTTGATATATGGAAAAACCTCCTAACAATTAGAATACTCCAGAAGTAGAATAAGCTACTTCAAATGAGTATATTTTCCTTCCATGGAGATCAAGAAAATACTTGCTTCTTCACATGCTTTTCTGTCTTCTGCACCAAAGGGGAAAAAAAAAAACACTCCTTATCTCCCTTACCGCATATTCACATATAAAAAGTCACAACCTCTCTGAAATCTGATAAATCTCTGAAGTTGAAAGAAATATCAATCAAAATAAGAATAAAACTACTAATATATATGTAATATATATTTATAATATAATATATACACACATACATACACATACATATATACACACACATACATGCATACATATATACATATACATATACACACACACACACACACACACACACATATATATATATATATATATATATATATATATATATATATATATATATATACATACATATATATATATAATCTCCAGGTTTTTATAAGACAAACTTCAAAAGCCGAATTGTATCTATAGCTACACATCCGTGGCTCTCAAACATGTTTCTACTCATGGAAAATATTATTTTTTACCATGAGGAGCTGAAGTCTAGTGTTGGAAAGGATGATGCACATGCTGTGGAAACTGTATAGTCTTTGTGAATCACTGGGATGCATATTAGATTGTATATTTCTACAATCCAGTTAAATTGTAAGTTACCTTTTTTGTAAAAGCATTTATGTTACAGGTAATGTCCTTTCCCACTAGAAGAATGGGCTGTGTACTCTGAGAATACTGGGAATTGGCGTTTTTGCTGATCTTTGTCCAGAAAGCATCATGAGGCTTGAGCTATACCATGCAGGATTTTGACACAAGCTCAGGAAAAGTTTGGGACTGGGAACTGGAGCTAGGAGAGGGAGATTAAAGAGGCAGCAGCAGCTGGGAGCAGGAGGAGGGATAGAATGCCTAAACAGCTGAGCAATATCAGCAAATGGCATTTTTCCTTCCCGAGGGTTGCATATGGTGATAGCAAGAGAGTTACATTGATCTGAAGGATAGAGACTTTTCCTGGCCTTAGAAGCATGACTTAGAGTTCAATGCTGGGACAAATATCTTGGGGGATGAATGGAGTTGTTTCTTTCAGAAAAACTGAGAAAGCATCCAGGTCTCTTGCCCTTCACACCCCAACTCCTTCATTTCAGACATGGTTTTGAAACCAATGCTGCTTCTTTCTCCTTTAAGCTGACTCCCAAGGTTTGATTAATATTGTTAAGTCTTATTTATTCATTTTTTTTTTAGCCAAAAAGACTTTGCTCTCCTTTGTCTTGCATATATGTTCTTAATTGCAATCAAAGTAGTAAGGGGAGAGCGAGGGAAACTCTGATGGAGTTTTGTATTATAGAATATATAAACTGTGACTCTCCTAATGTGGTTGGTGTTTTTATTTAATTGCAAGTATGACATGGGACCCTGAGGCAACCTAAAGAAGGAGATAGATATGAATTAGAATACTTCCCCCCCCTACTAACCAGTTGCAAGTGGTAATTTTTTATGGTAAATTGCTATCGAAACCACTATAGCCATAGATTAAAGATATGCTAGCAGCTATATAGACAATTATATGACTAAAATATCCAACTCCATCTGGATCATAAGACATGGACTTATTTTATGTGTAGAGTAAAATTTACTGCAAGAAGGAAAAACTGTGGATTTATCTAATCTGTAGTCTGTCAAAAATACAAGAGATTTTTAAGTGGATAATAGTTCATAGCAAATTTCTAATTATTTATGGGTTGATTTTGTACTCAGCTAATTACTTGGTGGCATTAAAAAAAGTTGGGCTTCAATAGGAACTGGGACAGTGATTCTTCACTCCAAACTCATGTGATTATCAATCATTTGGTTCTTGAGATTATCCCAGTTGATTTACAAGACTTATGACTAAAGAAACAGGGAATAAAAGTGTTCACATCTGTACTTTGCACATATTTTGGAGTTTGGAAATGTCAGATTCTTATGTGAACACAAAGATATAGAGCCATAGGGGGCAGCAGCAGATAGAGTGACAGGCCTGGAATCAGGAAATCCTGAGTTCATGTCTAGCCTCTGACACTTTCTAGCTGTTTGACCCTCAGTAAATCACTTAATCCTGTTTGTCTCAGTTTCTTCATCTGTAAATTGAGTGGAGAAGGAAATGGCAAACCATATCAATGTCTTTGCCAAGAACACCTCAAATACAGTCACAAAGAGTCAAACTCAAATGACCAAAACCAAAATCATTTTATAGAAAAAGAATTCAATACCTAGAGTAATTAGTCCATGGTAAAACATGTTGCTGATTCAGAATTTGAATCTACAACTTTTTAATACAATACAAATAGTCTTTCTGGTACATTCTGTTTCCTGTCCCCCTCCCCGCCCCCCAATAGCTCTGCTCACAGTGATGATAAATTATTTAAACTTTTGTGTCTAAAGTCCACTCCAAACATTAACATAAATTAAGCTTAATACTTGAGATGAGAAGAGTTTATTTTGCATGGAGATTCTGTCTGCCTTTGGAGCTCTTTTGTATGCTACATTTAAATATTATATTACATTTAAAATGCATTAATTGATTCTTGACATAAATAACATTAGAATTAATGAAAATGTTTTCAGAATTTTTTGAAGAAAAATATCCTTATAGCATGTTGTGCATGATTTTCCCAAACACTGCTGTTTAAAATAATAATTCTTGTTAGTAAAATGAATTCTCTATAGCAAAAAGATTATTTTGTATATGAAGACCTTTATAAAAAATTATTTCAGTGTCTCAGCTTTCAGTTTCTGTATAACCCTTGGGTGGGCATTTGAAGACACCAAAACATACCTCTAGGGGGTTTGTAGATTAAGTAATAAGTGGTAGATCTCCCACTGGGACTTTGTGTTTATCATTATCATCTTGGAACAGAAAATATTCAGACTGGTAATGATTCTGTGCTACCTGCTGTGAGGGATTTCAGCTCCAATGTAACATTTAATAAAACATTATCACTAGAGTTCAGGGAAGCTGTATTGATAAGAGCTGTCTTTAAAAGACATTGGATGGCTTAGAGACTACACATACACACACCAGAAATAATGAAATAAAAGTAGAATCCATAAAAAAGATAAATTTTCATCTAAGCTAATGAAAAGAAACAGTAAATAAGAAAAAAACTGTAAAAACCTCAGATTCAAATAGATAGTGAAAATGAATATGTAAATAAAATAGAATGTGTAAATGAAATCCATAGTACAAATGAACCAATAAATAATTTTTAAAAACTAAACAAAAATCACAGATGGACATATGTACTATGAATATATATGTTGTTTAGAGGTAATAATTCTCTAAACTCTAAGTAAATATACATGTCTATGACTGTGAGTGTGTATGCATGTATGTATTATATCTGTATATATCTTAGGGATAACTAAATTGCCTAAATTCTAAGAAAATAGATCTAATAATATCTATGAATATATATGCATGTAAGCACACATGCATGTACACATTTTTACATGTATAAACATATACATATGTATGTATTTCTATCTAGAGCTTAGAGGTAACTAAATCAATAACCAGGGGACTGAAATATTGTTCAACATTGTAATGGCCTGGTGTATTCAAAACTGCCATTGAAACTACAAACTGGGAGTTTTCTATTATTCTTAAACTACCCTTCATATGAAGAAAAAATAAAAAAAGGTAATATTTGTTCTAATTACTTTATTTTTTTTGGTGAGGCAATTGGGATTAAGTGACTTGCCCAGGGTCACACGGCTAGTAAGTGTCAAGTGTCTGAGGCCTGATTTGAACTCAGGTCCTCCGGAATCCAGGGCCGGTGCTTTTTCCACTGTGCCACCTAGCTGCCCCCTGTTCTAATTATATATTAAGATGACTTACTAGGACTAGGTATTATCTCCATTTCATATAATTTCTTTCTCACTTATTAAATTGAAAAATTGTTGAAGAGTAGCAACAATTAGCTTGCTTACCCTCTGAGCTTTATCTGAAATCTGACTTAGTTCCTTCTTAGGGCAGAGGTATCAGACTTGTGGGCCACAGAACTCATGATCATGGCCTGAAACAGATTAAAATGTAATTGGGTAATGTTTGGAAAAATAAATAATAATATAATAACACAGATAATGTTAATTTGTAGTTTTTTAAGTTAGTATGTATAGGCACAGTAATTTGTTTTTATTTGAGCATTACATCATTGTCTTAAGGGACTGTTCTATGCTGGTAAATTCCTCTGGGTAGAACCTTAATGGTTTAGGAACTATTCTTTTGGACCCGATACTTCAGGTGAAAATTACCTCATATAAACCTCAAATTCTATGGAAATATGAACTATCTTGTGGTCTGAAGTAATATTTAGTGTTAGTCAGAATCTTCTGATAACATTGCAGCAATTGAGCGCAAAGGAGAACTTAAATTGTCCTAATTCCTGGCTCATATTGCTCTAATAAAAGTCTCCCTTTATAATCCTTTAAGCCTTGAGTAAGACACACAGTTTTTAAATATGCTATACCCAGCCTGTTGGGTGCTATTAGACTTGTATCTACTAGTGACATAGATGCAAATGCTTTATTTGACAAATATATGAACTAGGAGAACATAGGTGATATATTGTTACCACTAATGTGAACCTTAGATATTTAGGGAACATTGCTTTTTTTTTGGAGCAATGAGGGTTAAGTGACTTGCCTAGGATCACACAGCTAGTAAGTGTCAAGTGTTTGGGGCTGGATTTGAACTCAGGTCCTCCTGAATCCAGGGCTGGTGCTTTATCCACTGTGCCACCCAGCTGCCCCAAGAACATTGCTTTTTTTTTTATGTATGAGGTATTTTATTTTTTCCGTTACATGTAAAGATAGTTCTCAACTTTTGTTTATACATGCTTTACAATTTCAGATTTTTCTCCCTCCCTCCCCTCCCTCCCCCCTCCCCTAGACAGCAGGTAATCTGATATAGGTTATATCTATATATCTCTATACATATACATATAGATATATATATACACACACACATATATATATATATATACACATAATAACATTAATCCTATTTCTGCATTAATCCTGTTACAAGAGAAAGAATCAGAGCAGTGATGCAAAATCTCAAAATAGAAAAAAAAAAACAACAGCACCCAAAACAAAAGAAATAATATGGCTCAATCAGCATCTATACTCCACAGTTCTTTCTTTCTTTTTTTTTCTTGGATTTGGAGATCCTCTTCCATCATGAGTTCCCTGGAACTCTTCTGTACCATTGCATTGGTGAGAAGAATATAGTCCATCACAGTAGGTCAACACTCAATGTTGATGATACTGTGTACAATGTTCTTCTGGTTCTGCTCATCTCACTCATCATCAGCTCACGTAAGACCCTCCAGGTTTCTCTGAACTCTTCCTGCTCATCATTTCTTACAGCACAATAGTATTCCATTGTATTCATATACCACAACTTGTCCAGCCATTCCCCAATTGATGGGCACCCCCTCAACTTCCAATTCCTTGCTACCACATAAAGAGCAGCTATAAATATTTTTGTACATGTGGGTCCCTTTCCCCCTTCCATGATTTCTTTGGGCAAAAGATCTAAAAGTGGGATTGTTGGGTCAAAGGGTATGCACAGCTTTATAGCCCTTTGGGCATAATTCCAAATTCCTCTCCAGAATGGTTGGATCAGCTCACAGCTCCACCAACAATGCATTAGTGTTCCAATTTTCCCACAGCCTCTCCAACATTTATTATCTTCCTTTTTTGTCATTTTAGCCAATCTGATAGGTGTCAGGTGGTACCTCAGAGTTGTTTTAATTTGCATCTCTCTAATCATTAGAGATTTAGAGCATTTTTTCATATGGGAATAGATAGCTTTGGTTTCTTCATCAGAAAACTGCCTGTTCATATCCTTTGACCATTTCTCAATTGGGGAATGACTTGGATTCTTATAAATTTGATTTAATTCCCTATATATTTTAGAGATGAGGCCTTTATCAGAAGCACTGGCCTCAAAAATTGTTTCCCAGCTTTCTGCCTCCCTTCCAATTTTGGATGCATTGCTTCTGTTTGTACAAAAATTTTTTAATTTAATATAATCAAAATCATCCATTTTGCATTTTATAATATACTCTATCTCTTGTTTGGTCAAAAACTGTTTTCCTTTCCAAAGATCTGATAGGTACACTATTCCTTTCTCTCCTAATTTATCTATGGTATCACCTCTTATGTCTAAATCATGTATCCATTTTGACCTTATTTTAGTATAAGGTGTAAGATGTTGGTCTATGCCTAATTTCTGCCATACTATCTTCCAGTTTTCCCAGCAGTTTTTGTCAAATACTGAGTTCCTATTCCAGAAGTTGGAGTCTTTGGGTTTATCAAACACTACATTACTAGTGTCATTTACTACTGCATTTCCTGAGCCTAGGCTATTCCATTGATCTACCACTCTATTTTTTAGCCAGTACCAGATAGTTTTGATGACTGCCGCTTTATAGTAAAGCTCCAGGTTTGGTACCGCTAACCCACCTTCCTGTGAATTTTTTTTCATGATTTCCCTGGATATTCTTGATTTTTTGTTTTTCCAGATGAATTTTGTTATTATTTTTTCTAGCTGTATAAAATAATTTTTAGGCAGTCTGATTGGTATGGCACTGAATAAGTAAATTAATTTAGGCAGTATTGTCATTTTTACTATATTAGCTCTGCCTATCCATGAGCAATTGATATCTTTCCAATTATTTAGATCTGATTTGATTTGTGTGAAGAGTGTTTGGTAGTTGTGTTCATAGAGTTCCTGGGTTTGTCTTGGCAAGTAGACTCCCAAGTATTTTATATTATCTATCGTTACTTTAAATGGAATTTCTCTTTCTATCTCTTGCTGCTGGACTTTGTTGGTCATGTATAGAAATGCTGATGATTTATGTGGATTTATTTTATATCCTGCTACTTTGCTAAAGTTGTTAATTGTTTCAAGTAATTTTTGACTTGATTCTCAAGGATTCCTTAAGTATACCATCATATCATCTGCAAAGAGTGATAGTTTTGTTTCCTCCTTGCCTATTCTAATTCCTTTAATTCCCTTCTCTTCTCTGATTGCTAAAGCTAACATTTCTAGAACAATATTAAATAATAGGGGTGATAATGGACATCCCTGTTTCACCCCTGATATTATTGGTAAGGCCTCTAATTTATCTCCATTGCATATAATACTTGCTGATGGCTTTAGGTAGATACTGTTTATTATTCTAAGGAAAGCTCCCCCTATTCCTAAACTCTCTAGTGTTTTTATTAGGAATGGGTGCTGTACTTTGTCAAAAGCTTTCTCTGCATCTATTGAGATAATCATATGATTTTGGTTGGTTTTCTTATTGATGTGGTTGATTATGTTAATAGTTTTCCTAATGTTGAACCAGCCCTGCATTCCTGGTATAAATCCCACCTGGTCATAGTGTATTATCCTGGTGATCACTTGCTGTAATCTCCTTGCTAATATCTTATTTAAGATTTTAGCATCAATATTCATTAGGGAGATTGGTCTATAATTTTCTTTCTCTGTTTTTGCTTTGCCTGGTTTTGGTATCACCACCATATTTGTGTCATAAAATGAATTTGGTAGAACTCCTTCTTCACCTATTTTTCCAAATAATTTGTATAATATTGGAATTAATTGTTCTTTAAATGTTTGGTAAAATTCACCCATAAACCCATCTGGCCCTGGGGATTTTTTCTTAGGGAGTTCATTAATAGCTTGTTCAATTTCTTTTTCTAATATGGGTTTATTTAAGGATTTTATTTCCTCTTCAGTTAACCTGGGCAGTTTGTATCTTTGTAAATATTCATCCATTTCATTTAGATTGTCAAATTTATTGGCATACAGTTGGGCAAAATAATTCCTAATTATTGATTTAATTTCCACTTCATTGGTGGTAAGGAACATTGCTTTTTGACTCAGAGTAACTGGATTCAGATTTCACATCTGTGATATACTCTCTCTGTGACATTGAGTAAGTCATTTAACTTCTGTGGTACTTAATTTCCCAAACTCTAAAATCAGGAGTTAGGTCAAGATGATCTTCAAGGTACTATCAACTCTGAAATTATGATCTCCTAATCCAACCCTGTTATTTGAAACATGAGATGATGTGATTTGTCCAAGATAATCTTAATGACTAAAATAGGACTAGGTCCCAGATATTCTCACCCCAAATCCTTCTAACATTTGCCTCTACCTGAATGTTCAGGATCATTAAAACATGCATGTATTTAGGATTTTTTTCAGTTTTTATAGTGGGGAATGTACTTAAACATTCCAGGCTTCAGCATCCTCTTCTGTGAAACTGGGATAATACACTACCTGTCACCCAAATGTATTGTTACTTCTCAAGGCAGCCCACTCCCCTTTGATGTAGCTTTAATTGGTAACAAGCCTATGCTCATATTAAATTGAAATCTTGCCTCTCTTTCTTTATATTTTTGGCAAAACAACCCTTCAAAAGTTGAAGACTCTTCTCTTGCTCTGCCTATATCTTTTTGACTCTAAGCAAAATATCCTCAATTCCCTTAACTGTTTCTCATATGACATTATTTCCAGAACTTTTTCCATCCACCACCCTCCTCTTAAAACACCTTTGTCTTTTGTTTGTAAATATTTCACTTAAAATGGGACAACCAAAATTATCATTATACTTCAGATATGATTGGAGCCCGGGACACTAAGACTATCACCTCCATTATAACACTATGAGCTAAGATGACCATTCCTTCTTTCATTCCTCCCTCCCTTCCTTTCTCCTCCCTCCCTTCTTTCCTTTCCTTTCCTTTCCTTTCCTTTCCTTTCCTTTCCTTTCCTTTCCTTTCCTTTCCTTTCCTTTCCTTTCCTTTCCTTTCCTTTCCTTTCCTTTCCTTTCCTTTCCTTTCCTTCCCTTCCCTTCCCTTCCCTTCCCTTCCCTTCCCTTCCCTTCCCTTCCCTTCCCTTCCCTTCCCTTCCTTCCCTTCCCTTCCCTTCCCTTCCCTTCCCTTCCCTTCCCTTCCCTTCCCTTCCCTTCCCTTCCCTTCCCTTCCCTTCCCTTCCCTTCCCTTCCCTTCCCTTCCCTTCCCTTCCCTTCCCTTCCCTTCCCTTCCCTTCCCTTCCCTTCCCTTCCCTTCCCTTCCCTTCCCTTCCCTTCCCTTCCCTTCCCTTCCCTTCCCTTCCCTTCCCTTCCCTTCCCTTCCCTTCCCTTCCCTTCCCTTCCCTTCCCTTCCCTTCCCTTCCCTTCCCTTCCCTTCCCTTCCCTTCCCTTCCCTTCCCTTCCCTTCCCTTCCCTTCCCTTCCCTTCCCTTCCCTTCCCTTCCCTTCCCTTCCCTTCCCTTCCCTTCCCTTCCCTTCCCTTCCCTTCCCTTCCCTTCCCTTCCCTTCCCTTCCCTTCCCTTCCCTTCCCTTCCCTTCCCTTCCCTTCCCTTCCCTTCCCTTCCCTTCCCTTCCCTTCCCTTCCCTTCCCTTCCCTTCCCTTCCCTTCCCTTCCCTTCCCTTCCCTTCCCTTCCCTTCCCTTCCCTTCCCTTCCCTTCCCTTCCCTTCCCTTCCCTTCCCTTTCCTTCCTTCCCAATTTGTGTCATCTTTGTTAGTTTTTCTTTCATTCTCCATTGGCTTCTTTTTCCTCTCTTTGTTGTACATTTGTAATGGTGCTTGGTATATGGGGAAGGAGCTAGGGAGCTACTTTTAAGAGCATGGAGGACTGGAATATGCATAGACATTCTACATTGGCCTTCTATATAGTTCAGAGAAGCTCACAAGCATCTCTAAAATGATCAGCTTTAGTATGGGATGGGACTTCCCAATCCCCTTAGATTGCTATAAAATTGGGGGGTAGTGGTGGTTAAAATGTAATAGGTATAGCCCTGAGACAACAGAGTTAGCATCATTCACATTAGAAGTACATAGGGGCAGCTAGTTGGTGTAGTGGATAAAGCATCAGCCCTGGAGTCAGGAGGACTTGAGTTCAAATCCAGCCTCAGATGCTTGACATTTACTAGCTGTGTGATTCTGGGCAGGTCACTTAACCCTCATTACCCTGTGTGTGTGGGGGGGAATAAGTACATAGTAGAATTTACATAGAAAGGCATAAGGTATTGAAGAGAAAGGGGTCAACCATAAAACTGAATGGAAACTAGGATATTGGAAACAAAGATAAAAAATAAAATTCAGAGACTTCCTAAAGTAGGATGGACTCTTAGCAGCTAGTGAGATTCCACTACCTATACATTTTCAAATAGAAACTCCATCTATTCCATATCATAGTAATAGTAGTTTCCAATATCCTAGTAGAGCACCTCATTACCATTAGCCTAGATTATTGTAATAGCTTTCTAACAGATTTTCCCACTTCCACTTTCTCACCCGAGACATTCAAACACATAGATTGACTACTTCACTGTTGTACTTCTGTTCATAAAATTCTTAAATGCATTCCTCTTCTTAAAGTTCAAATTCATCCAACAATCACTTATATCCTTTTAATTCCTGAAAATATTCAATCTTCTCAGTCTTATCACATTATTATTTCCATGTATTCACACTATTATCCAGCAAAATTGGACTTTTCTCTTCCAGAAACATGGCACCATCTTTTGTCTCTGTGCCCTTGGTCATATCACACCATGGTCCTAAAATGCCCTCCTTCCCCCTTTATGTCAGTTTAATCCATATTCATCCTTTAAAACCCAAATCATATTACACATCCTCTGTGAAGCTTTCCCTGATTTTTTCTTTGGTTTTCTCACTAAGCCCTCACATAATTCTTTGTTTAACAACTCTTCAATTCATGTTTATTGTGTATTATTGTTCTCTCAGTTCTGACAGAACAAGACTATAAGCTCATGGAATGCAAGGGTTTTGTTTAACATAAACTTTATATCTCCTTTAGCAACTAGTATAGTCCCCTGCACAGAGAAGATGCTTCATAAATGTCTTATTTGTAAAATAATAATAATAATATTGATATAGAACTTTTGAGTAGACAAATTGTTATATGTATATTATCTTTGATCCTCACAACACTGGGATACCTACAATTGACATTTTATTGGATAAGAAACTAAGACTCAGAGAAGATCTTTTTTTTTATGATGAGGCAATTGGGGTTAAGTGACTTGCCCAGGGTCACACAACTAGTATGTGTCAAGTGTCTGAGGCCAGATTTGAACCCAGGTCCTCCTGACTCCAGGGCTGGTGCTCTATCCACTCTGCCGCCTAGCTGCCCCTCAGAGAAAATCTTGGGTAGGATTTAAAATCTTATCTCTTCTCCAAATCCAACATCCTACTCAGTAAGCCACAAGAGACTTGGCTGTTGTTGAATTTACAGGATTAAAAAACTGATTAATTTAGAAAAGAGTCAACTAGGTTGTAATGATTTTGATATGGTATTGCTGATACCATCAGAAGGGATAATTTGGGAAATTCTTGCTTTTAGAGAAATTAATGTGATAGTTTTTGTTTTGTGCTTTTTAAACTCCTAAGATTTCAGTTCTCAAATTTCAATTCCTCACTAATATTTAAAAAAAAATTTTTTATCATTTCATTTACTTTAAAAAAGATACTTTTTATATATCACTTTTACTTCTGAATTTGTTCTTTCTCTTCTCCTACCCATTGAATTATTACTTGCAACAGAAACAATTTTTTTTATGTTTAACCAAATTAATCAACATAAGAACAGTGTTAGGAAATTAAGTCTTCCACACCTATATTCCCTTTATTCCTACCTTCCTATATTCCTACCTTCCTTTATTCCTACCTTCTTATATTCCCTATATTTCCTACCCTTTACAGGTAGGAAGGGAGGTGAATTTTCTTTTCTTTTCTCCTCATAATTATACAACATTCAGTTTCTTTTTTATTATGGCTTTTATTATTTTTCTTCACAAGACATTTACATTATCATTTCCTTGTTACTTCATATACATCGTTTTCCTCTAGTTTTGCTTATTTCACTCTATATCCATCCATATTTGTCTTTTTATGAGAAGTACATTTTCATGGACTTCATTTTGTTTCTTGTATTTTTTAATCATATGTAGATCATTCTATATTTTCATTTCTTATAAGTTATACTGATTCCTCCCTTAGTTTGGAAAGGTATTTAATGTTTTGTTTTTCACACTAAGGTTGGATTGATTGGAACTTAAGCAGAACCACCTATCTGTAAATGGGATGTTTCTATGTTTGTACCACAATTCCCCAATGTCCTTACATATTTCATAAGTAAACATGAAATACAAACTTGATCACACAAAGACAAAATATTCTGGCTAATTAACTATACAAAGAAATCAAAGATTTGAATTTTATGTCAGACTTTTCTACTTTTTTTTTTTTTTTGGGTAATGTGCTCTGATCGCACTACCTATTATCCCTGGATCTCAATTTCTTATACTCATACCTTTCCTTCTAACAACATAGCTATAACCCTGGTTCAAGTTCCCTTCTTGCCTAGAATATTGTCATAACCTCCTTACTTTTCTCCCTCTGTCTAGTGTCTCCTTTCTCCAATCCATCTTCCATATACTTGCCAAAGGGTTATGCCAAAAACAAAGGCATTGCAGGGATGACCCTTATATAAAAAAGTTCTCGTGGTTTGCTCTTGCCTTGAATCAAATAGAAAGTCCTGTGTTTGTCATTTAAAACCCTTCGTACTTTGGCTATTGCCTATGTTTATAGACTTCTTGTACATTCATCTCCTTTAGTACTCCATGATACAAAGTGGCCTACTTGCTATTCCCCAAATAGCAGAACCCATCTACTCCTTCATTGCCTTTGTACAAGCTACTCCTTGTTCTTCCAAGCTCTTCCTCCTGCCCTTTACCTCTTAGAATCCTATAAAGCATAGCACAATGATGACCTCCTGAAAGTCTTTTCCTCTTCCCCTTTCTCTCTCTCCATCCTTCTCTGTCTCTTTCTTACTATCTCTCTTTTGCTCTCCTCCCATTCTTGGTTGTTTGCTGTTTATTGTCTTCATGTTTTGAATGTATTTATGTGTATGCCTCTATCTAAGTTGAGCTCTTTGAAGGCAAGGGACATTTTATTTTCCCCCTTCTAAGTCCAGTCTATCACCTAGCACAGTAAATGGCACAGAGATACTAAATTCTTGATTGATTGCTTTCTTCATCTGGAAAATGAGAAAATCTTATATGCCTTGTCCATCTCACAGAGTTGTCTTGAAGGAGAATAGAGATTAATACACATGGGAGGACTCTGAAAATTATAAAGTGCTGTACAAATGTCAGTTTGTTTTTTTGGTCATGAGCCATGAACAGGCATTGAATAGGCAGGTGCAGCTGAGCAAAATGTTTGTTATTATGTGCATTGAGAATCTGTGAGACATAGAGATCCTGCTAGGTGCTGAGCATGTGACTGTGTATCAGAGGTAGGGTTGACACTGCCTACACTTTCTCCCATGTGCAATGAGTTAGCAAAACTAAGTAGGCATAAAAACAGCTCTTCTAAAGAGCAGCATGAACAGGCATCAAGTCAGGAAGTTTCTGAAGCAATTTGTAGATAATTCTTCATGGGAACTATAAAGTTTTACTGGAAAGAACATTGAACTTTTTATAGAAGACTTGGCTCTAGGAGCTGTTAGATATTCCTGTTTGACCTTTTGCATATCACTCTAATTCTCTTTGCCTCAGTTTCCTCCACTACTAAATGGGGAGAATAATGTTTACAATACTTATCTCACAGGGCTGTTGTAATGATTAAAAATTAGTATTTGAAGTAGCATAAAAATTAAAAATTTTACTCAATGTAATTCTATTCAACTGGTATTTTATTAAGCAGAAATTAGGTACAGAACATTGTGCTAGCTCCTGGAACATGATCATTTAAAACAGGCACCATCACTGCTTTCAAGGAATTTACATCCTATTAAGAAGAGGCAACAAGTTTTCAGATAAACATAAAACAAGTGAATTTGGGGAGGAAAAGAATATTATTGTCAGTGTAGGGGTAGAGGTTTGTTTCTTCTCCAGCCCAGTTTCTATTAAGTAAGGAGGAGATAACAAATACAGGAGATGATAACAAGTTGAATGAAGTGCAAAGATTTGACTAAGCCCTATGATTCTTTCATGAAGTATAAAATTCTCTCTGATGAAATTAAAAGGGAAGCTTAGAATTGATTGAATGAAGATTGATCACATCCGCTGTGGACTTTAAAAAGTTGATGTTGTCATTTCTAGGTCATTTGAAAACAGGGAAGAGCTTTGTAGAGTAAGCTTCTGTTAGAAAGCAGCAGAATGATGGGGGAAGTGTTTCTCCATTTTCTTTACCAGTCATAGAATTGTGTGATGGAAATATGAACCACATAAGAGCAACAATGCATCTATTTCTGATGATAGACAGAGACAGAGACAGAGAGACAGAGAGAGACACACAGAGAGACACACAGAGAGAGAGAATAGAGACACACAGAGACAGAGAGACGCAGAAAGACATAGAGACAGAGACAGTAGAGAAATAAATGGATATTTATTTCTAGAAGCAGAGAAGTGAGCCAAGGAATAAGAACATTAGCCCTGGTAGTCAGGGGTTGAGATGTAGAGAGAAGTAGCATTAGGTACCCAGCAGAACAACCCACCCAAAGAGACATTGTGTCAAGAGATAATATGGGATGAGAAAGGACATTGAGATGCTTCAATATCAGAGGCTTGGAGACTAATAGTTGCCTTTGTTGCATGCATTTTCTGTATTGTGTGTCTCATTACCAGTGTAGTATATTATTGTGCCTATTATTCTGATGGTTTTTGTATTTATAGGATAATGACTCCTAGGTTTATGAGGATAATCATATGTATAATCATGATAATTCATCATATTATGCCATCTTTGTAAATGGTTTTCCTTGAAACTGAATCTATTTGGTTGACTTTTTTTTTGTGTGGGGCAATAAGGGTTAAGTGACTTGCCCAGGGTCACACAGCTAGTAAGTGCCAAGTGTCTTGAGGTTGCATTTGAACTCAGGTCCTCCTGAATCCAAGGCCAGTGCTTTATCCAGTTGCCACCTAGCTGCCTCTATTTGGTTGACTATTAAAGGTAGAAACACTGGTGGAGGCTGGTGAGTTATAGTTTTAGAAGTGAAGACTCACAAATTACTCTGAACTTTGGGAGCAGTAACCTCCTGCATACCTATGAATGCTAATTTGGGGAGACACGCAAAAGGATGCATTATAATTATTTTTACTTTTTTCTTGATATATAATACTGAGCTTTTGTCATAAGTAAAATTCTGAAAGATTCTTTTTGGAAAGGGTAGGGTTAAAGGGTGGGAGTTTTATTTTTTTCAAGATTAGTATTTGTTATAGAGGTAATAGCACCTTAGGTCTTTCAGTATCAGTTCCATTTGTCCAAATCCATCTCACCACCTTAACCTTGGCACATAATTTCATTTGTGACCTCTCCGGGAAGCTGAGACATCTTAAGTATAGAAGGAGAAGGGGACACTGGGGAGATGAAAGTGGGATAATGGGAAAAGGGAAGAAGGTTAAATTGTTACAAGTTTTACAAACTATTGGTGAACAAAGAAGATTTCAAAGTATTCTCTGACCAAACCCAATGGAATTACATATCTGTGTCTCTGGAACAACTTAAATCTCTGAGATCAGTGTCTCAGCTAAATAGTTCATTTGCAAAAAAGAAATATATTTTAGAAATATCAACCATAAACTGTCTATTGGTTGCTCATTTGTGGCCTGATTATACAATGACCTCTTCTTTTAAGATGTGTCATTTGTAAAGAAGGTACTAAGTGTTGGACATAAGGATATATTCATTAGTCTGTGGGCAATTTTTTTCTTAGATATTAGTTTATGTCATAGATTAATGTATTTAATTAAACTGAGAAGTAAGATTTAATGTCATTTATCTTAAACCCTGACTCTGACACATAGATAATAGTGTGTCATGTGTAACCCTGGAGATATAACCTAACCTTTCAGTGGTCTAAGCAAAGATCCAATTTACAGAGAAGGTTGTAAGGTGAATTGCTAGGGAAATTCCCTCTCTTGGGAGTTTCCCATGTCAAAGAAGCTACAAGTATAGTACTTATCTAGTCCCTATCTTTATCCCTAGAGAATTAACTTTATGACCTTCTTGACTCCTGGATGATTCTGTCATCTTCCTTCTATCCCACCCTCCTTCTTTCCTTCCTTCCCTCCCTTTTTCTGTCCTTCCTTTTTTCTTTCCTTCTTTTCCTCCATTCCTCCTTTCTTTCTCTTTTCTTTCTTCTTTCCTTCCCTCTTTTTCTTTTCTTTTCTTTCCTTCCTTCCTTTTCTTCTCTTCCTGTATTTGTCCTCTCATCTTACAATGCCCATTTCAAGCAGACATAAACAAAATATGACCCTCAAACTTTTGTATTTAACTATATATGTTCTCTCATCCACCCAGATGTGCCCTTCAAAGTTCATATCACTACCTACCCTGCCTATCCATTTGGTGAGTTGTTTATCAATGTCCATTCATCAATTAATGGATCAATAAGAGAACAAAATTCTCTGCTGAAATATGATTTTCTTTACCCTCTTTTATCCCTTCCCCCATTTCCTTATCATTTCATCTTTATTTCCTTCCTTACCCTTTATATTTCCCTCCATTACCCCCCTTACTAGATCCTTTCTTTCTTTTTAGTCCTCATTCTCCTCTAGGCTACACTCTGAATCTCTTCTACCATGCTTCAAATCTTCATCCTAAAAGCTCTCTCCATTCCCAGAATTCACACATTAGAGTTCTTTATTGCCCTTCTCTCTGACCAGATGTCTCCCCTTAGAACCTCTATTTGAGAAAGGCACCCAGACTAGCAATATCTTCATTCATCTCCAACCTGCACTCCAGAATTTCTCTGTTATGCTCTAGCACAGGGTAACCTGCCCCCATTCCCCATCTTTCTCAGATTTTTTTTTACTATGTTTTGTCTTCCCTCATTAGATTATAAGCTCCTTGATAGGAGGGGGCTAAATTTCTTTCTGCTTGTGTTTATAGTTCTAGTGCATAGCAGTGTCTGTCACATAGTAAGCCATTAATAATGCTTGTTTGTTTGTCGACTGACTGCTCCACTTTTTAATTTCCTTGTTTTTCCTCAGCTCTAAGATAGTGTACTCCCTAACTTATGGAAATAAAGGTAAAATGAATCAACTACAGTAGTGGGTTTACTATGATGGACCTAAGTGTATGTGTGGGCAAAAGATTTTTGGCCCATTTTTTCAGCTTTGCTTACCTAAGTCATTCATGCACTGACAATGATTTCTGGAAAAGGAATTTTCCGAGTTCCATCTTAAAACATCCTTTGTATTTTCATTAATGTTGAATTTTTAAGGTCTCTAGGAAAAAAAAACCCTACCTACTTGTAGAAATGTTTTGAATAATTCAGTGTTCTTCAGTTATATTGATATTAACTAATGCAGTTCTTAACTATGACATGGATTTTTAAAATAAAATCAAATGCTTTCTCAGATTTGGGTATTTTTAAAAACTAATCCTAGTTTGTTAAGAAGAACAATAATGTTGATGACAACAATGACAATAAGAACAAGAAGAAAATCTGATAAAAAAAGAAATCTAGAAAGCTATTTTCTTTATGAAATAATGTATAACAAAACAATCAAAAAAGTAAAACAAAAAGAATGGGGTATATTCTGATGACATTATAAGAAATACATGAGTAGAAATAGCTACCAATTCCTTTGAGGGATTGAAAAACTGTAATGATTTTTTTATGTTTTAAAGTACATTAATTAAAGTATAAATACTTAATAAAAAAGTTTTTTTCTGTCTATGAATGTTAAATATTAGGTCCCTAACAAAACCATTTCTTTTTTTAAAGGCATTCCAGTGTTGTAGAGGTGACTGAGATTTTGGTTGTTAGGTAAGATGCTAATTTAATATAACAAAATGTCACCTTAAAATCATGTTTGTATTCATTCACCTTCCTTAGCATGTGAACGCATTTCGCCTTTGACACCTTCCCAAATTGCACAGGATGCAAACCAGATTGACTCCTGTAACATTATCGATAATAATAACCACAGAAAAGCTCAGAAACCATCAAATTCCCAGGGTTTCTAAATTATTCATTTACTTTGGTATAACCCTGGATGCATCAAAATGAACCCCCATGCCTTATTAAATTACGATCCTCATTATGACTCTCAGAAGTGAAGAGTTAAAAATTCACAGGGGAGCAGTAATGGTAATATGTCCTAAGAGATGTTCATTTGGCCCCAGCTGTCCATTTTGTTCCAAGTGCTAAATGCTTTAATATACATAGACTATCATTTCCATAGCAAGTGGCTATGCTAGATGAATTATTTATCGCATGACAAATACCAAATACCCGGCATACTATCAAACACAAAGGCACTCTGCAGTTGACCCCTGTGTGTAAATTTGCATTTGAGAATTCATTATCTTTTTCTCTAAGTCACATTGAAGTTATATGCTTCTATCTGGCAGTGGGACCACAGGTTACCTGGGCTTTGATTTAACTGTAGTTATCCCTGTATGGCAAGAAACCTACTTGCAGAATTGAAGGCTTGTAGGGACCATAGCCAGGTAACATGTGAAAGGCTCCCCGTTTGATGCAGAGAGTAAGGTGAGTGAGAAAGACAAGCCCAAATTTAATTAAAATGTTATGAAAGCCAAAAATCAGCACAGGAAACAAAGTAAAGGGGACTGGGGTTTCTACCTCCTGAAGCGTGTGCCTTGCCAGAGATCACCCAGGTAATAAAATTCAAGCTGCTTTCCCCAGGCAGTGGGTGACCTGATCCTCTGCTGTGAGCTGCATGTTTGCATTCCCAGAAAGCTGAGAAGGAAGTCTTCTTGAATAAGAAATGGCCTCATTTTCAATTTGCTCTTAAGTACCCTGAATGTAATTTGATTCATCTTTGCAGTTTTCATGTGGATTTTACATACCATCCTTGTCTAAATTGTCTGCACATCCTCTAATAATTTGGTTCTTGAGGGAGGGAGGGGCTCACCTTGGAAACTCACAGCTCTAGACAAGTTCCCAAATAGAGCAAAAAGAGGTTGTTAATTATCCAGCCTATTGGGCAACCTGAGAAGTGTGTGTGTGTGTGTGTGTGTGTGTGTGTGTGTGTGTGTGTGTGTGTGTGTAAATTACCATTATTAAAATGAGGAATGAAATACTTTTACAGACTGAAACTTTAGATATACAGCCCATCAGATTCTTAGTCAGAGCCTCTCCATTCAGCCAAAGTGGATGACCCCACGATTTGCTTTGCTTGTGAGATTTTTCCCCCCTCCAATTCCAGCTGGACTGCAGATACTGCAAGAAAATCCTTTCTTATTATGGTATTTTGGTCCTTCTATTTCCCATCTCACCTGGAAATAGGCAGTGCAGAGGAGTGAGAAAATGGAAAGAACAATGAAAAAAAAGGTAATAAAATTGCATTCAACCTCAGAAGAGATTTGTTTTGAATTCCAGGTGAAGGTTTGGGTAGCTGTGAGTCTCACCTAAATCAGTCCCACATGTAATGCACCTTCTAAATATAATTTCCCAACTGCTCTTTCTGGCAGGAAGGTCTTTTGTAAATAATTTTTTAGGGCATCCAAAAGATTCTAGCATTACATTTGCATCTCTCTGTTATTTTTGGTACTTATTTGTCAGGGAACAAAAACTGTGTGCTGATGCTGAGAGATAGACTCGGAAAATGTTCAACTTAGCTAGAAGTGTATAGATAACAATATAGAAAAACCCTCTTTTTACAGATTAAGACCTCATTTTGACTGAGGCCCAGTGAGGTTACGTGAATTGCTCAAGAGTACATGGCTAATTTGTAGCAGAGCTGGGATTAGGACACAAGACACCATCCTACCACACTACCCACTTTCTTGAAACTGAGGACAGTATTCTATGAAAGGACTGAAAGCTATGGAAAGAATTATATCTGATTAAGAAGATATTTATTTAGGTTCTGTCACACCCTAGCAAAGGTATACTTGAAGAGATGATCTATAAAGTCTCTTCCTCTCATTCTATACCTGAGTCCTTTTATATCTTTCCATAACTCATCCATAGATCACCTGCCCTATGTGTAAGATTAATGAATCAAGTATTTATTAATCACCTACCATGTGCTAGGAATTATGCTAAGTGCCAGCAATACAAAGCAAAAGCAAAAGCAGAACAAAATAAAACAAAAAAACCCTAAAAATCAAAATACAACAACCACTCCCTACCCTCAAGGTACTTACATTCTAGTGGGGGAGACAATGTATAAATAAATAATACAAGTTACAGACAGAACAGAAGGAAGGTAAATTCAGAGAGGCAGATACAATGTCCAGAGGGACAAGAAAGGCTTCTTGGAGAAGGTGGTATGTTAACTATATTTTTAAAGAAACAAATGATATCAAAAAGCAAAGTTGAGGACATAAAATATTTTCTTCATATGAGACAGTGCAAAAGCTTCCACCATTCCCCCAATAAAGGCGTAGAAAGGTCCTTTACTTAGAGTACTCATCTACCTGATATGAATTCTAATTTTTTTATCTGTCAAGTATCTTTATAAGAGATTATTTCAATAGAATTAAGTCTTTTATCTTTAGAGCTATTTCAATGCCTAGTATAGTGCTTTGTTCATTCAAAGGAGTAAAGTAAAATGTAAAAAGACTGGAAGGTAAGGAAGGGCCAGGCTATAAAGAGCCTTCAATGATAGTTAACTTTTTATTTGATTGTGAGGATAATAGGGAGTTAGTGGAGTTTATTGAGCAGGGGACTGACATGATCCAACCTATACTTGAGTGAAATGAGTTTGGCTGATGTATGGAGGTTAGATTGGAATGGGGAGTGATGTGAGGCAAGGCTAATGCATTGAAGTAGTCCAGGAAAAAGGTGATATGGGACTGAAATAGAGTCACAACTATCTGAGAGAAGGTGATATACATGAAAGGTGTCATGAAGATAGAGGAGTGAGATTTGGCAATGCATTAGATACTGCTTAAGTAAATAAGTGAAGAAGTGTGGAGAACACTAGGTTGCAGAATTGGGGAGTTGAGAGGATAATGATATATTGACAATAATAAGGATGTTTGGGGAAAAGGGGGACTTTGGGGAAAACACAATAAATTCTGTTTTAGGTTTATTGAGTTTAATGTCCATAAAGCCCAGAAGGCAGCAGGAGATGCAAGACTAATGTCATATATACTCATCTTCCTAGACTTGAAAACTAAATCAGTGGTAATTGAGGAGATCACCAAAAGAGATATGTAGAGCAAAGTGAGAAAAGGGCCTAGGACAGAGCATATGGTGACACTCATGATTGAGATTATGACAATGATAATCCAGCTAAAGGTACCAAAAAGCATTTTCAGATATGAAGAAACAAGAGGGCAACATCACAAAAACTCAGAAAAGGCCATGTGTGTTATAAATGAAGGAGAACAACAGTGTGAAATCTTGAAGAGGTCAAGAAGAGAACAGAAAAAATGCTTTTGCATTTACCATTTAAAAGATCATTGGTAATCTTAGAAAAAAGAAGAGAGATCTTCCTCTGATTCTTTTAATATCTGCTATGCAAGTGATCCCTCATTCTGACTACATTCCCGGACCTTCCATATTCCTTTTCATACATCAAAACTTGTTGAATGCATATATGAATGAATGGATAGATGGATGGATGGTTGATGGATAGATGGAAGATGATTTGGTGTGTAAAAGAGCTATTTAGATTGAAGTGTGTTGTCCACAGGAATATTAAAGTCGTATAATATGTATTGACACTAAGAAGGAAGATATAGGGATATATTTTAGAAGATATATATAAATGTTAATTCTTTTACAATTTATCAGTTATCATGTCTTGAAACTAAACAATTGAGTCAACTGGCTCTAAATATGTTTTTGGACTGTGTTTCTTATTGATGAATTATTTTTAAAAGAGATGGAAAGAAGCATTGTCCAAATACCCTGGTATCCTCCTTTGGTAGGCAACCCTCCCTGTGCAAAGAAAGTAAGAATAGATTCTCATTAAATGTTATTGAGACCATTCTTGAGACTTGGTTGTCTCCAGAGAGTAAAAGCTCAAGGTGTTGATATCATTTGCTGGTCACCTGACCACAAAGCAGACACACAGAGTTTCAAGTATATGCTAATCCTTGCTCTATGGTAGGAAATAATAGACAAATCTAGCAAGTGACCTTTGCTCACCTGAATCAATTTGAGCTGTCCTCAATGCTTATATCCTTGTTGAATATCCTCCCTTACTCTGGCTAAGTACATCTTTTAACTATTGAATGACCTAAAATTATCTTATTGTGTTCCAATATCAAACATAAATTACCAGGGGATGAGCCCGAGTCAGGCCCATTCCAGAATATATACTTACAAGTGAATATATATTTCTTTGACTTGAGTTAATTATTTAATCAGAATATCCTATCCAATCCTATCTTATGCATTTAAACAAAAATTTATAAAGTAACCACCATACTTAAGGTACTGGGGTGGCAATACAATGGGAAAAATCAACAGAAAAAAAAACACGAACAAAACAGAAGAGTCATTGTACTGAAGAAAATTGGATTGCACTGAGGGATGGAAGATCTATAGAGAGCTAAATGCCAAATTCTTTGATGAGGCATAAAAAGATAAAAATAGAAAGATAGGGTCTCCCATAGGAGATGGTAAATGAGATAAACTTTGAAAAAAGATAACTTTTTTTAAAAAGTGGAGGTAAGTGGGGAGTGTACTCTAGACATGGGAGCTGTCTATGCAAAGGTATGGAGGTAGCAGATTGGATATTAAGTTTAGAAACCAGCAAGCAGATCAGTTTGGATGGAATTTACATTAAAGGAATGGATGAGGAGAAAGGAATAAGTATTTATTATGCTCCTACTATGTACCAAGCACTATTGCAAAGAGTTTTTCTTTTTTCCTTCTCCCTTCCCTTCCCTTCTCTTCCCTTCCCTTCTGTGAGATTCAAAATTGGATATATGAGCATTAAACTCCCCCTTTTAACTTTTACTATATATATATCCCAGACCACTAATAAAAGGAAACCTCTGAGCTTTAATCTGTGAGGGATTAGTTTTTATTGCTTGGGAATTAATTAGACAACAAAAGGTGATATCAATTAGGGAAATAGGGAAGTACAAATACAAATGAATAATTTTAGATCTAAGCTTAGTCTATTTTCCTTTATAAAACTCACTGAATCCCAAACTGCCCGCCAGGCCGAGAACCAGCACACCCAAATCCAAACACCAACCACGTGTTTCCTCTCACCCACGCGTGCCACCACGGCTAAGTTTAAAAGCCAGAGAGAGTGAACTTCTGTTCCTCCCTTAGTTTTAAGCTGGCGTCACAGAAGTTTGTCGCAGTCTCCTCTCCAAAAGAGAGTTCCTTCAAAAGCCACTTCAGTAGCATGTGCAATCTCTCAAATGATTCAGCTAAAACTTCCGATATATGTCTTTACCACAAATCCTTCCCTTCCCTTCCCTTCTTCCCATATCCGTCATAAAGCTAAAAAGTATCTAAGGCTAGATTTGAACTCAGATCTTCCTGATTCTAGGTCTAGTGTTCTCTTCACCATGCCATATAACTGCTGAGAGGATTAAGAGGTAAGACTCTTAATGTAGCCAGATTGTGAAGGGCTTTAAATCTCACTCTGAGAAGTTTGTATTTTATCAAGAGGCACATGCTCTTTTGGCCTCTGCATACTACTGAGAATTTGGTGACAAAAGAAAAAATAAAGTGAGATTGGGAGAATTATTTTCATACATTTGTTATTACAGGGCTCCTGTAGAGTCATGTAATGACTTCTGAAATGCTGCACCTGGTCATAGAAAATTAACTGTAGCATCCACAATGCTTATCGTTAATGTTCTCAGCTTTCTTTGAAATTCACAATTGCCTTCCATCAATACCCAAATGTCTACTGAAATCAAGCCAAAAAAATATTTGACTTGCCAATTACTTGCAAGTATAGTTATGAATCCATCTTGGCTTCTGTAGTCCTTGATTCACCAATCAGTGGCTTTTGATTAGAGAGCTATCTATGTATATTGGTGGGGGCAAGCAAAAAACCCCCATTTATTAAGTACTTTCTGTGACACTGTGCTAAGCAGTTTAAAAGTTTCATCTCATTTAATACTCAAAGCAACTCTGTGAAGTAGAAGCTATTATTATCCCCATTTCACAGATGATGAAACTGAGTTTTAAGTTACTTTTCTGGGGTCTCATACCTAGGAAGTGTTTGAGACTGACTTTGAACACAAATCTTCCTGACTCCAGGTCCAGCATTCTATCCTCAGCACCATCTAGTTGCCTGTGTGTGCCTTTCATTTGATATAAGAGTTTCAGAAGCTGGCTTGGTAAAGTTTTTGTCCTGAGTTCAGGGCTGAGTCGCTCTAACTGTGTGCTTATATTGACATTGACTTCAGTTGCTACCCAACCTATACCAACTTATTGGCCTTTCTACTTGCAGTCCTGCTTTAACAGAACCAAGACTATAATTCCTTCCTTCCTTTCTACTGGGGCTTCTAGGAGCATGTATCAAAGAACTTTGTATATGGAACTCATTATGGACATGTCAAGGATTGTTATGAGCTTGCTATTTTCTGTTCAACTGCTGAATGATGTTGGGTGTTATTTTCCCTGGGGAAACTGAGAAACAAAAATCCAGAGTCAGGTTAGTTACTTCCATTGCTGCTACTGAGGTGCCCTGCAGCAGATGGCAAGTATCAATTATTCTCTCTTATAGCCCCTCCATCCATAACTTTTTCTATGAAAGATCCTGGCAGAAATATAGATACATCTAGATAAAGTATCTCCATTCTATTTTCCTGACTGGAACTTGGTGTTTGTATTGATATACTAATAGGCTAGAAAGGTATTGGGAAACATGCATTTCTGTATCCCTGGTCAACTTAGGGAAAATAATAGATAGAAGGGAGGTTTTGCAATTTGACTCTAAATGGAAGACTGATTTTCAGGTTATAAGTTAAATAGTAGTATATATTTAGTAATAATACTGAAGATTCACTCAAAACCTGTGCACTTTTATAGTATAGGTGTTGTATATTAGAACATTATAGACTTGATGTATCTTTTCACTTAGAGAAGCAGAATGACATCATGGCTAGAGTATGCACATGAAGTTAGAAAGACCTGTGTTCAAATCCTACTCCTGGTGCTTACTACCTATGTATCCAAGGACAAGTCATTCATCATATTTCATCCATTTTTGGCTAAATTCATTGTCCCATGATGCCTCTCATGATATCTTGATGTAAGGATGACCAAAGATAAGTAATTTACCTCCCTATGCATCACTTCAAAGTAAGAATAATAATTCTGTTTCATTACTTGCCTCTAAAGGTTGATGTAAAACTATCACAGTGGTCACAATGATTATGATAACAGAGTTTATAAATATATAGTGCTTTAAGGTTTACATTCTGCTTAACAAATATTCCATTTTATCTTTGCTGCAACCCTGAGAGGTAGATGCCATTATTATACATATTTTACAGATAAGGAAACTGAGGTTCAGAGAAGATAAGTGATTTTCTTATGATTAAATAGCTGGGAAGTCTACAAAGCCAGATTGGAACTTGGGTCTTCTTAACTCCAGGTGCATCATTCCATTTACTACATGTTTATCAATTTTAGAGTGCTAAATAAGTATCAGTTTTCGTCCTTTGTTTATAAAATTGGCTTTAAAATCTTCTAAGAGTGCCAGGAAGAGCTATCACTGACTTACTTTCCCTCAGCAGTGGTGATCTAGCCCTTTTGGTGAGAGTGAGTAGCTTAGCATGGGTGACCAGACACTTATATCTCTAATATTCAAAGATTGCCATTGACTTCTACAATGGACTTGTGGGAAAACCACAGTTGATCTTTAGTTCTAAATTGGTGCCCATACTGCTTAGCCAGGCAAATATTTATTTATTCCCTTCTCCTTGCCATTCTTTGGCCCTGCTAGAGTGGAAACTACAAGGGAAAGTGCAGGTATTCTCTCCCTAATCCAAAAGTGGCCTAATTATTAAGTTTCTAGAAGTCATAGACAGTCATAGACAAGGCCTAGTATTTTTTTTTTGTTGTTTGTGTAGGGCAATGAGGGTTGAGTGACTTGCTCAGGGTCACACAGTTAGGAATTGTCAAGTTTCTGAGGTCAGATTTGAACTCAGGTCCTCTTGAATCCAGGGCCAGTGCTTTATCCACTGCAACATCTAGCTGCCCCAAGGCTTAATATTTTTGCATAGTACAGTATAGCTTTCCTGTAGCAAGGCACTCAGTAAATATAAAGCTAAATGATAAACAAATTCATATTGTTGTTGAGTAATTCTTCAGTTGTGTCCGACTGTGTCCCCTTTTGGGATTTTCTTGGCAAAGATACTGGAGTATGTGGTCATTTCCTTCTTTAGCTCATTTTTGTGCATAAAGAACCAAGGTGAATAGGGTTTAGTGATTTGCCCAGAATCACAGAGATAATAAGTGTCTGAGGTCAGATTTGAACTCATGAAGAGGAGTCTTCCTCACTCTAAGTCTGGCACTCTATTTACTGTGCCACTCAGCTGCCCAACAAATTCATTAAATAATAAGTATAAAAAAGTTAGTAAATGTGGGAGATAACCAGGAGAAGACAGTATCCCCCAAATAGAACACTGTTAAGAAGAAACCCAAGGAGCTTTCCTACTGCAAACAGAGGAAAAGGAAGAATGCCTATTTTCCCCACTAATTTTGATATAGTTTTAGAAATGCTATGAATCACAGTTTACTGTGATTTACGTTCCATCACCTGAATTTAAAAAATGTACACACACATCTTTTTAAATGTCTAAAAATTGATCAAAATATATATACATATATGTGTACATATGAGTACATATTTATATAAACATAGGAAAGCATATACATACATGCATATATGTATAAACACATATATATCTTTATAGATGACATGATGGTATACTTAGAAGTGCCCAGAGAATTAGAAAAAAATAATTCTAGGATTAATAATTTCAAGATATAAAATGTATATCCACAAAATTAATCATTATTTCTATATGGAACTGACATAAATCAGAAAGAAAGTATAAGAGAAATTCCATTCAGAATAAAGAAAAAATATGCAAGTTATTTAGGGGTTCACCTACTATAATACATGCAAGATTTGTACTGGTACAAATTTTTTTAAAAAGATAATCTCTAAAGAAATAAAGGCAACTGATTCACTTCTCATAGTTGGATCATGTCAATAAAATAAAATATAATAAAAATGTCTAATACTACTTATATTAACTTTATGATTCAGTGCTAAGCTAATCAAATTCCCAAGGCTATGCATTATTGAATAATCCAAAATAATGACAAAATTAATTTGGAGAATCACAAGATCTAGGATGTCAAGGGAAATAATGAGAAAAACGTACAACGAAGGGGGAATAACACTACAAACTAAATTTAAAAATATAACACTAAAAAAAGTAAGAATATAAAATAAATTTAAAAAATACTGAAACTATTTTTTTCTGGTTAAAAATAGGGAAAAACAAATCAGTGCAATAGACCAAACAAGAGAGAGATAGAAATAATTAAAAACAAACAAACAGAAACAAACAGTAGCTCCATGTTTGTTAAACTTGACAATAATATAAATTACCAGGAGTACAACAACCTTATTGATAATGACTGTTGGGAAAGCTGAAAAGCAGTTTGGTAGAAATTGGGTTTAGGCCAACAATTTATACTCTATGCTATAAGCTCAAAGTAGAGATGTCATATGAATATAAAATATCACATAATAAAAACAAAAGAGAAGAGAACAGAAGAATTTTTAAAGTATTCATTAGTTTAAAAATTAATCCTTATTCACAAAAAACAAAACAACTGTTTAAGTGATCCAAGTTTCTTCTCTTTCCTTGTCCTTTCTCACTGCATTTTACCTTTACCCCCCTAGAGCTCAGTTACTATTGAATGGTAAAAAATCTCTGTGCTCTTAGTTTCTTCTGTCCATTCACCATCTTGTCATTCTCAATTCATTTTCAAAGAGAAGTACAATTAGTTCAAAGAAAATTAGCCCGATTATGACATTAAATGGGTGCTAAAATGATACAAAATAAATAACATTGTGATCTGTCTCAAAGAAGCATTCCTTCAGGGTCCTATATACATGGAAATATGCTTTAGCCCCTGTCCTCTTGCAGCTTATAATTTAAGGTGAGGCCAAATGATTCAAATTAATATTTCTTTGAAATGTTTCTGATGATGCCAATACCCCCTTTCAAAATTTTTCAATGAGTCACACACACCCTGGAAGAACTCTTTGCTCTTAGGTTTACTCTTAGGACCATGATTTAAGGAGGGTACTTGCTCTAGACCTCTCTTCATTTCCCTCCAGGCTTCAGTTTTTTGTCCTTCTCTGTTGTGCCAGGCACCAATACTTTCTTCCCACCCCTATTTTTCAGCTTCCTTTTACAATATATATCCTCATTAGGATATAAGCCCTTTAGGGGAGGGAACTGTCTTTTTTGCTTTTATTTTTATAACCATCATTTAGCACAATCTCTGGCATGTAGTAAGTATTTAATAAATGCATGTTACTCCAAAGGCAAATAAAACAAATGAAGGAATGAATGAATGAACGAATGAAGATATATATATATATGTGCGTGTGCATATATATATATATGAATATGTATATGTATATGTTTTTATTTGGCATATATGGCTATATATCCCTTCATAATATGAATGCAGAATACCTTTATATATTTCTTTCATTTTTTTTATTTTTCCCTTTCACATACTTTAAATATTTACATACTTTCACATATTTAAATCAACCGTATCTACTTGTTTTTCCTCTAAACTCACCAATATGTCTCTTGTAACTTTTCACAAAATGTCTTCTTTGCCTGGAATATTCTATCTCCTCAGACTTGTCTTTTATAATACCTGACATTATTTTAATTTTTTTTCCCCAAACAATGATCCACTTTCTCTTTCCTTCTTTCTTTCCTTGAAAATGGAAGAAAAAATGAATCTGCTGCTATAAATATGTATAGTCAATCTAAACAAGTTCTTTCAATGTCCCTGTTCAAAAAACAAGATATGTCTCAATCTGTAATTTGAGTCCATCACTTTTTTCTCAGGAGGTCTGTAGACTATTTTATCATTTGTTATCCAAAATGATGTTTGCTCACTGTTTATCAGAGTTCCCAAGTCTTTTAGAGTTGATTGTCTTTATAATACTGTTACCATTATTGAAATTCTCCTAGTTCTGCTTACTTGTCTCTGTGTTGTAGGTGTGACCCTCCTTCTTAGGATTGATGTTGGGACAAAATGATGCACTTGTAATTTATTAAGCACTGAACAAAAGAGCTTTAATTTTGCCTAACACATCAAATATATACAATAGGAATAGAGTGGCACTTAGTTTTTCTAGACACATGCTACCGCTTAATATGGTGATCAGCATGGTCTCAGAAATCCTTGACACACTGAATACATGTGACTTGGATCTTGTTTGTCACTAGACTAGGAAGTTGCATCAGGGAAGCTAAGACCATTAGGGAAGTTTTGTCAGGAAAATATTGGTACTATCATGCTATTCATCAGTTCATACAAGTCTTCCAGGTTTTTTGTTTGTTTGTTTTGTTTTGGAAACCATCTTCTTCATTATTTCTTACAGAATACATAATATCCCTATACAATAACTTGTTTAGCCATTGACTAATTGGCAGGTATCCTCCATTTCCATTTATTTGCCACAAAAAAGAACTGCTATAAATACTTTTTTTTTGTACATATGAGTGCCTTTCTTTTTTCTTTGATATATCGGGGGTAGTAATAAAATAATAATGATGATGATAAAAGGTTATGTACCATTCAATAGCTTTTTGGGCACAGTTTCGAATTGCTTTATGGAATACCTAGACCAGTTCACAAGTCCACCAACAATTCATTAAATGTGCCTATTTTCCTATAGCCCCTCCAACATTTGCCATTATCCTTTTCAGGGTGTCAACTTTGCCTATCTAATAGGTGTGAGGTAGAACATCAAAATTATTTTTATTCACAATTCTCTGATAATTACTTATTTAGAGCATGTTTTATATGACTATTGATAGTTTTTATTTCTCTGTCTTAAAAGTGCCTATTCATGTCCTTTGAGATTTTATCAACTGGGGAATATTTTATTCTTATAAATTTGAATCTATTCCATATATATTTTATTTTATTTTATTTTATTTTATTTTATTTATTTATTTATTTATTTTTAGTGAGGCAATTGGGGTTAAGTGACTTGCCCAGGGTCACACAGCTAGTAAGTGTTAAGTGTCTGATGCCGGATTTGAACTCAGGTACTCCTGAATCCAGGGCAGGTACTTTATCTACTGTGCCATCTAGCTGCCCCCATATATATTTTAGAAATGAAGCCTTTATTAGAGAAAATTGTGAAAAATCTTTTTTTCCCATTTACTTTATTCTTTTCTAATTTTATGTGCTTTGGATTTTTATGTGCAAAAACCTTTTAAAATTTCACACATTTTACTTTCTGTCATTCTTTCTATTTCTTATTTTGTCATGAGGTCTTCCCCTATTCAGAGAACTTACAGGTCACTATCTTCCACAAATATGGCAATAGATAAGATTCTTAGCCAAATAAGGGATAGAAGAGATACTATGAAACAAAATAGATAGTAGGCAAGTTTAATTAAATTATTTTTTACACTTATAAAATTAATTAAAATAAAATAAGAAGACAAATTATAATGTGAAAATGTGTCAAAAAGGTCTGATAAATATCTCATATCCAAATCATGTAGAACCAACACAAGTATTATAATATTGTCATTGTCCAATATATAAGTATTCAAATAATATAACATTTTTAAAAGGAAGAATCTCAATTTACAAATGACCATTTGAAAAGATGTACTACATCACTAAAAGAGATGACAAAGATCATTAATAATCAGGCACATACTATGAAATACCACTGTTGCTATAAAAACCCTTTAAGGTGTATTTACAAAAGTATTCAGTAAATTTATCACTTTATTCATTGGATGTCAAGGTAGATCCATGCCACAAGGAAAAGAAATCTAAAACCTTTTTCCAAATTTTAGAGCACTAAGAAAGAAATAGGGTGATAGTAGGATAGTTTGAACCTCATAGATTTAAAAAAGGACACTAAGTACTCCTTCCAAGAAATTTTCATTTCATCCACACCAGGGACTACCATTACAAGTAAATATATAAAAGGGTCCCTATGTTAGCTTCAAAAATTCTTCTTTCCTCAAAGCACTGAAACCAAATCAAGATTTATAGATAGATTCTCAAAAGTTGTGGAAGGGAATCTAGAGTCCATTGAGTTCAGAGTCCCATTCATTTTTCCCATGAAAAATGGGCATAGATAGATCTGCATAGGAGAAATGACTTGGCATACAACTAGATAGTAGAATTGTTGAAACTCAGAATCAAACCTTGTGGCTCTCCAAGTCTGGGTATATTTTGACTTTTCAGTGTATTCTGTAATCACTTGTTCAAAGTACATAGGAATAGTTTTACCACTTATTTCATAGGTTCAGGAAGGTATGAAGTCAATTAATCAAATCATTATTGTTACTATTTTGCCTACTTTAATCCTTATAGAAGGGTAAAATAATTTGTTATTTTACATAAGTACACATTTCTGTAGGGTAATACTTTTTTTTGTAACAGCTATGTCTTATGTTTGTTTTTTGTTTTTTTAATGAAAGTAGGTTGCTAATAATTGTGATAAGATCATAGATTCCAGGGTTGAAGGTACTTTAGTGGTCATTGTGTTTATCTCCTTTATTTAAAAGATAAGGAAACTAAGGGCCAAAAAAGTTCATTGACTTCATTGGTGTCACACAACTGTTTTCTTATTTAAGATTCAAATCCAGATCTCTCAGACTTGAAGTTCAATACTCTGACCAGTAAACCTTGGGCTTCACTCTTAACTGTTTTCCCTTAACTAAGAAAATGTTGGGGCAGCTAGATGGCGCAGTGGATAGAGCACCGGCCCTGGATTCAGGAGTACCTGAGTTCAAATCCGGCCTCAGACACTTAACATTTACTAGCTGTGTGACCCTGGGTAAGTCACTTAACCCCAATTGCCCCACAAAAAAAGAAAAAAAAAAGAAAATATTGTGTCCCTTGAACTAGAGGGAGTTGGTAGGGGGAGTGTCCTGGCCTTTTTGTTGAGATCACCAGTTGGTAATCCTTTGAGTGGGAATTTTTGTGTAAGAGGTAATGATAAGATTTCTCCAATCAATTTGATAAATTTATGGGACAGTAATCTCCATTTGGGACTTTTAATTGATTCTTTCTATAGAATGTTTCCAACTGGCACCTGGAGAAGACAAAGGACATATCCTTAATCCCATTGACTGAGAATTGTTCCCAGACAAAAGAGTAGATTAAAGCCTTTCCTGGTTTGCTCCTGGAGAACAGACTTTATTGATGTAGGCTTCACTCAATAGGGATTGGTTGTGGGAGGAATCATCCCTTTTTACTGGCCTACAAAAAGATACTTCAGTGAGGAATCAAGGCCTATTCACTTTCTTCTTTTATATCTTCCTTCAGAGCTCCTAAGAGTGATGCCCTTGGAGATGGTACTATATGGTTTGCACATACACACACACACACACACACACACACACACACACACACACACACACACACATGCATGCACACAAACACACACAGACCTGCTAATGGATGTATTTGGCAGAAGCACACATATGTGCTTGCCAAGTAACACTAGAAGGAATATATGTTATATATATCATCATATATAATATATAAAAATATATAATACATGCATTATATATTATATATTATGTAAAACATTTCTATATCAGTCATTTTGTACAAGAAGACAAACAAAGAATGAAAGAAAGTAAAGAAGTAAGGAAAGTAGGAAGAAAGAAAGAAAAAGGAAGGAAGGGAGATATAAAGGAAGGAAAAAGGGAAATGAAAAATAGTATGCTTTACTCTGTAATCAGATAATATCATTTCTTTCTCTGGAGGCAGTTCACATATTTAATCATGAGTCCTTTGGGGCTGTCTTAGATCATTGTACTGCTGAAAATAGCTGTCATCCAGATTTCATCATAGAGTATTACTTTACTATGTACAATGTTATTTTGGTTCTGCTCACTTCACTTTGCCTCAGTTCATGTAAGTCTTTCAAGATTTTAGAAGAATTATATCTAGGTTCAGTGACATCCTTGGCAGTTGCCTTGAGAGAAACTGAAAGTTCAAGAATCTGGGAATGTAGCCTTTTGTAAAGAAAAGGAACATTTTCTAAGTAGCATGGTGATCTATTTTTTAAGCTAGACAATGATTTTTTTTTAAGTATAATCAACTGTGGGTGTTACCTTGTAAGTAACTCTGATTTTGTGTTTTAGAGTATCTTTATTTCTAACCAAAGAAGGGAAAGTTACTAAGCAATGTGCTCCTTGGAGAAAATTTAAAATAAAAAGGTTAAAGATTACTCACATGTTTGGGCCAGCTTAAGTGAGAGATAGACTGAAGCAACAACATGAGTTAACAACCCTGGAATTTGGCCTTTGCCCCTTGGCTGAGGAAGGTGCCTCTCCCATTGGAAATCAGAGATTTTGTTCTGTAACAATCTTAGAGAGTTGCCTGAGTGTGTTTGACTAGCTACTTCTTAATTATAATTTTTAATTTTTTTTGCGGGGCAATGAGGGTTAAGTGACTTGTCCAAGGTCACACAGCTAGTAAGAGTCAAGTGTCTGAGGCCAGATTTGAAATCAGGTCCTCCTGAATCCAGAGCCAGTTCTTTATCCACTGTACTACTTAGCTGCCCCCTGACTAGCTACTTCTTTATCAAGTATCTCATATAAGTCAGAGGAAAGGTTTGAATTTCAGCCATCTTTACTCTGAGGCAGGCGCACTATTCCATATTGCTCTCTGTGATGCTATTGGGAAAGAAATAGTCTGCCTAGAAGTCTCAAAATGTATTTCCCTTATATGTGAATGCAAACAAAGGGGAGGCATCATGAATCTAGGGGAACTGGGGGAGTGAGGGAACAGGGATTGTGTGGGATACTCTGGAAATGTGAGATGTAGCAGAAAGGGAAAAGAAACACATTGATTTTTTTTATGGGTTACTATAATTACAATTATGTGTTTTCAGTATTTCTTTGTGAGATCTGGTCAGTACTTCCTCAATTTTGCATATTTGTATGGTGAGATAAATGTGTCCACTATAAAATACCATTGTTGTGTTGAATTTTTTAAAAGGAGCTCGTGGGCTCTGCATCTGAAATCCATTCATCAAAGATTTTCCAGAGTAAACTATTGGTGAAGATGATTTTTTTCCACAAGAAAAAGGGATAGTCATTTTTTGGGGGGCCTGCAGAATTGTGAATAGTCTATTTAAACCAATAGTTTGGTGAGCCTTGGTAACCACTTACAGGAAGGAAAATAAACAGTTTAGATCAACTGTATTTAACATTATTTTATTAAGTGCCTATAGTTTAGCAGATACTGTGTTTGGCCATGAAGTTAAAATTTTGACCATGAAGTCAAAAAATTAAATTACAGCTACACTAATGGAGCTTAACGTATATTGGAGTTAATACTATATATTGGGCATTAAATTAACTATATCTATGAAAAGAATTTCTGGTGGAAAGGAAATGAGTAGGAACTGATAATTGAGTTGAGTATATAGGAAAGCTAGAGATCATATGAAGGAAGTATTCATTTCAGGCCTGAGGAATAGCCTTTGCAAAGATATAATGATTGGACATGCCACAAAGTAGGGGTAGCAAGTGAACCACTTTGCCTAAAGTACAGTTGACAACAAGAAACACTATGTAATAAGCCTGGAATGATAGTGGTAAAGCTAAACAGATAGGAAAGAGGATAGTTGAAGAAGTTAAAAGCGAAACAATTAATATTTGATCCTAGAGGCAATGGGGAAGCAATGGAAATTTTTTTTTTCCGGGGCAATGAGGGTTAAGTGACTTGCCCAGGGTCACACAGCTAGTAAGTGTCAAGTGTCTGAGGCTGGATTTGAACTCAGGTCCTCCTGAATCCAGGGCCCATGCTTTATCCACTGCACCACCTAGCTACCCCCAATGCAAATTCTTAAGATGGGGAGTAAGATGACATGGTTAGAGCTATCATTTAGAAATATGATTTATGCAGCCCTGAGGATGGTGAATTGGAGAGCACAGTGATTAGATCAGTTAGAGCCTTTTTCAGTAATCCAAGTAATGGAGAAAATGTGGAGTAGGATGCTGGAAATTTGAGTGTAGAGGAGGAGGAGTTGAGATACAGCATGGAATGCAAGATGGATAAGACTTGGTGATTGGATCTGATGAATGAGAGAGAATGAAGAGAAAGTTTACCCTGATATGGCAAACCTTGGTGACTAGAAAGATGGTAATGTGAAGAATTTTAAGAGATATCTAGTTGGAAATGTTCAATAGTCAGTTGTCCTATAACTAATAAATGGGAAAGTTTAGAAGAGAGACTGTGACTAGATCTGGAGATTATGGGATTCATTTGCATGGGGAACTTAGTTGAATCCATGGAAGTGGATAAAAGGGAGAGTGAGTGAGTGAGCCAGCAAGCAAGAGAGAAAGAGAGAGAATGAATGAATACAAGAAGGACCCTAAAAGCATTCCTGTGTTTAGAGGGTAGAACAAGAAGGTCTTGTTAAGAGGTCTTTGATATTATTTGTTTGTTTGTTTGTTTTTTTGGTGAGGCAGTTGGGGCTAGTAAGTGTCAAGTGTCTGAGGCCAGATTTGAACTCGGATCCTCCTGATTCCAGGGCCAGTGCTCTATCCACTCTGCCACCTAGCTACCCTGTCTTTGAAATTATTTTGAAAATAATGTTTATCTATTCTTATGATCAAAACAAAAGAAACAACAACAAAAAATCATCCTGCTCATGGAATTGCTTTAACAACCATAGTACCACTTAGTCAGCTTCTACTTGGGGACCTTCAAGGTTTCAGTACTTCAGAGAAAACACTTAATTGATATTTGACAATTAATGACAAATAAAGCTTATCAAGATAGGTGGTGTAGGGGAAATAACACAGGTTCTGACTGGCTTCAGAGGATCTTGTGTTCAATTGTTGCTCCTCATGCTCATTTAGGTACCCTTATATATAAATTGAAGGGGCTTGCAATAGATGTCATCTGGTTATCCCCTACATCTTTTGTCTAGTGCTACAACATGCATGAGAAAGAGTTCAGGTCTCCTGTCCCAGTAAACTATCCATCAAATTATACTACCTTTGTGGTGAACAGAACTCAGAACAATTTTCTTGGCCCCAGATAGCTACCTTCTAGTTTAATGTCTGTGACCAGTGGCTAAGAAGTCAGAAGTTCTGGTATGGGCCCTAAGCTTGGCTCTTAGTTGTGTCACTCACTGTGAGAATGCTGATTGATCTTCCTGAGACTTGGTTCTCTCATTATAAAATAAACATAGTACTATTGAACCATATTTAACTATTTAAACAAAGTACTATTCTTCTTTTCTTCTTCTTTTTTTTTTTTGGTGAGGCAATTGAGGTTAAGTGACTTGCTCAGGGTCACACAGCTAGCTAGTAAGTGTTAAGAGTTTGAGGACAAATTTGAACTCAGGTCCTCCTGCCTCCAGGGCTGGCGCTCTATCCACTGCACCACCTAACTGCCCCTAAACATAGTACTATTCAAATCACAGGAAGATTTGAAAGAAATCACTTTGAAAATTGTAAAACACTAAATAAATAAATATTATTGGGAGCAATGTATGCTCTTCAAAGTCATCAGAGAACAGATTTTAGAGCTAAGTATCCCCTTTCATTTTATAGCTGAAAAAAAAACTGAGGCCCAAAGACATCTCATTACAATAGAAATGGTATGAGATTTGGAGATAGTATACTTGGATTTGAATTCTAGCTTTGCAATTTGCTCTTTCTATCACTATTGGCAAGTCATTTCATTTCTGTGGGTCTCAACTTCCTTATTTGTAAAATAAAAGTGTTGGATTACATGGTCTCCAAGGTCTCTAAAGCTATGATCTTAGCTGACTTGCCAAAGATTAGAATGGGATATCCAGGACTTGAATCCAGGTTCTATTACTCCTAATGATTTGCTTTTTCCACTATGCCACTTCTCCTCCTAGAATGTAGATAACTCCTCTGCCCAGGGTCAGATTCATAGACCACCTCCTTACTCTTCTGTAACCATATGAGCTAACTAGCCGTAGGTTTGCTGATGCTGCCCCGTAAACTATGTTCAAATTCTTGATTCCCATCATTATAACTTGGAGATTGTTAAATTACTTTCCAGTGTGAGGATGCTGTAAGAACAAGCTGTTAGTATAATATAACATATCTTTATCTTGGCCACTGATGCGTAGTTAGTTCTGACATAGCCAAGAGTTTTGGGGTATGGATGCCTGACAATGAGAGCCATATGGGAACTTCTGTTAAATTGAAGCTGTCCTTCTTGAGACATTCTGATTCACTTGGTCCCTCCTAATTGTTATTTTTAATTATTTACATTCTTGTAAGCCAGTTCCCTCTCCAGACTCCCCCCACCCCCAGCAAATTCCTTTCCCTTATATAAATAGGATTGCCTCTCTTTCCCTTGCTCTTTTATGATTTCTATCTCATAGAAAACTGAGCTGTATGAACTAGTAGAGGCTAAAAAAAGGACAGTTACCTAATCAAGTAGCAGTGGGATAAGGGAGAGCCAGTTTAGCTGAAGACATTTGTTCCCACAGGAACAACTGAGCACTCCAGCAGGCAGTGCTTAGGCTGTAGTCAGAGGGAAGAATAACACAGCTGCCCAGGCCAGGGGGAATTCCAGCATAATGGGCTGGCAATGCAAGGAGTGGAAACCAATATAAACATTATTGCCACCCACTGTGAGGCAATTTGCACACAGCAGTGGTCAGCATCTCCATGGCTCTTTAGGCCAGTGTTACCTATTCAGGCCTTGTTTAAGGGATTGGGTACACATATAAAGAGTTGGAAGGGGGGCAGCTAGGTGGCACAGTGGATAGAGCACCAGCCCTGGATTCAGGAGTACCTGAGTTCAAATCCGGCCTCAGACACTCAACACTTACTAGCTGTGTGACCTTGGGCAAGTCACTTAACCCCAATTGCCTCACTAAAAAAAGAAGAAAAAAAAATAGTTGGAAGGAATCAGAGAGACTCTGGAACTGGGGAGGGCAGCAGGAAGTTCCTGAAGGAGAATCCTTTTGGAACCTCCCCCTCCATGCCCCACTTTGTTTTAGATGTATTTCTTACTTGGGGTCTTACAATGAATTTGTTTTTTGTTTTGGCAAGGCAATGAGGGTTAAGTGACTTGCCCTAGGTCACACAGCTGTGTCAAGTGTCTGAGGCCAGATTTGAACTCAGGTCCTCCTGAATCCAGGGTCAGTGTTTTATCCACTGCACCACCTAGCTACCCCCGATGACTTTTGTTTTTTTAATAGTTCCTTTAAATATACATTTTTAAAATTTGATATTGTTAATGCATAGGCAGATTTATTTCATCCTTGATTGATTTTTAAATTGACACATTCCTAATGGAGAAAGGTTCTCTGATTCTTGTAAGTTGTTTGGTGGTTGTCTGTTTTTTGTTTTTGTCCTTTGTCCTCGAAGAGGATCAAAATAACATCACTATGTTAGGACCAAGGTAGAGCGTGTATGAATGTGCCTGATTTGATCAGTACAAGCTCAGAAGGATCTACCACAGGTCAAGCAGAAGTAGTCAATATGGACATTTAGAGTGGAGATGTCTCTAAATTTGTACATCTCACATGTATTTTGAGATATTGAAATTCTGCTTTGCTCAAAGAACAGAGTGCTTTCTATGATGCAGGTACTCCATTATGGGTCGTCCTATGCCAGTGTCTTCCATATCTCACAATCAATCCCAAAGTTCTTCAGTGAGATATTGAAAATGCCCTTGTATTTCTTCTGACCTCTGTGAGATCACTTGTCTCATCTTAGTTCTCAGTAAAATAGTCTTTTAGGCAAACACACATTTGGCATTCAAACAACATGACCAATGCATTGGAGTTGCACTCTCTGCAGTAGAGTTTGAATACTTGGCAGTTCAGCTCAAAAAAGGACCTCAATGTCAGATACCTAATATTATCAGACTATCTACAGAATCTTCCTAAGGTAATTCAAATGGAAGTGAGTGAGTTTCCTGGCATGGAGCTGGTATACCAGATTTCACAGGAATACAACAATAAGGTCAGTACAATAGCTGTGAAGACCTTCATTTTGGTAGGCAGTTTAATACCTTGTCTTTCCCAGACTTTTCTTTCAAAGCATCCCAAACACTGAGCTAACTCTGACAATCAACCTCATTATCTATGTATACATCCCTGGAAAATAAACTGTAAAGTTAATTCACTTACTTTGTCCACAGCATTCCAAATGTCTCCATTTGCTGTAACTGGTGGTTCCACATATGGATGTGGTGCTGGTTGGTGGAAAACCTCTTTTTTCTTTGTGTCAATTGTCAGGCCAAAATTAGAATAAGAAGCATAAAATTGATAATACTTTGTTGTGTCTCAGCCTTACAGGCTGCATTGAGTACACAATTGAGTGTACACACTGGGAAAGGAGCCTGTGTCTGAATTCAAGAATAATCTTAAGCAAAATAGTAGCTGATAGATGACAAACTTGAGGAAAACACTAAGCACCTGGAGTTGTTTGTGGCTTCTTTGTACCCCAAATAAGTGGAAGTAATGTCAGTAGCCTGAGCCTATACTCCCTGGAGCCAACTAAGATTGAAGATAGTTTCAATACATTTTCTTTTCTTTTTTTTTTTTTTAGTGAGGCAATTGGGGTTAAGTGACTTGCCCAGGGTCACACAGCTAGTAAGTGTTAAGTGTCTGAGGCAGGATTTGAACCCAGGTACTCCTGACTCCAGGGCCGGTGCTCTATCCACTGCGCCACCTAGCTGCCCCTCAATACCTTTTAATGAAAAATTTAGTTAAATACTGCATGGGGGAAAAGGTTAGTATACCCCTTTTACTATCCTATTATTAGCATGGTAGAATGCAGGATTTGGAAGGCATTTAATAGATTATCTTATCTATTATTGCCATTATATAGATAAGGAATAAAAATATTAATAGAAGTCTTAAGATTTCCCTGATTGTAGAGCCAGTTAGCTGCAGTATAACTCAGGGAGCATGATTTACAATCTGATGCCAGTAGTTCTTAGAATTTAAGTCTAAGGACTTGGATGAAGAAAAATTATCATGATTTTCACTAACCAATTGAAATGTATCACTTCTTTCAATTATCAGTGTTGGCAAATAAGCACATTAGTCTTAGCAATACCTGTGACTTTAGCACCAACAGAAATCACCCATATTTTATTTTTACATTGCAGTTATAGATATTTTAAACTATCATTTCCACTTTTCACTACTTCAAAACTATTTTAGTTGCTAGAGCTGTTGCTAATTCACATATGATAATTATTCCTGCGTACAGACAGGAATTTCAATACAATTGGTTAATTTTGTACTATTATATATTTGATTATATGAATTAGAAATGATACTGACAAGGAGTTCACTCACTCCAAAAAACTACCAAAGGGGCTCAGTGCAAAAAAAAAAAAAGTTAAGAAGCAACCTCAGTGAGAGACCATTCTGATAAGTGACTTTACATTTTCCTATATAGACTTGTGTTTTCATTTCCAGAATGAAATAATATTAGGTTAGCTTTATTAAATATATCTAGTATGACAACCTGAAAATAAATAGGTGCCACAAATTTTTAATATTGCATTTGCATGTGAATGAAAAAAAGCATTACTTAAGTACTTTCCGTTGCCTACTCTTTATAGTTTTAAAAATGATTCCCTCATAACAGTCTTTACATTATATAATGTTGTAAAGAATTAATTGTTATTTGAGGTTTTTATGCCTCAGCGTGCACTGGCTTGGGGCTCCACAAACTGCATGGTGCGCCACCCACTGGTTGTAGCCGTTGCCAGGGCTCTGGCACCTCATGTCATCACCACTCTCCGATGCCTACATGGGTCTGGCAAAATTATAATGACTGGAAGCCTAGTGAGGGCAGTCATGGGACCGGCAGAGCGACCATCCCATTGGCTGAGGCTGTGTGGGGTGTTTCTAGGTTTAGGGGAGGAGAATTGGGTTCGAGGTGGAAGCTGGAAAGCGACAGGCATTCTGCTGCATATTTTCAGCTGATTCCTGGGCAGTGGTATTTTTTCAGGTATTATAATTTCCCTTCCCCCATTTTATTTCCTTTTCCTTGATCCTACTGATCCTGTTTGTGTTTTTTTTTAAAGTTCATTCTTGTTAAAATAAATCTTGTTCTGTTTTGAGGGAGGCTGCCAGTCTCCTTCCTTGCCCCAATATTGCGGGAGAGCCGCTTAGCTAGCACTCCCCAATTAAAAATTGGTCCCCACAATGTGATGAGTATTCATATGATTGGACTTCAGACTTTATTGATGTAGGGAAGTCCAGGTGAGAACTGTTTGTACTAATACAGATAATTTTTTACAGTTTATAGATTTTAAAATTTGCATGGGGGGTACTGAGAAACTAAGTCACAAAGTTGGTATGTGTCAGAGGTGGGGCTTGAACCCAGATCCTTTTTCCTTACACACAGTCCTTCCATCCAGTATGCTATGCTGTCTTTCAGGATAAGTATTAAATTCCCATTTCATAGATCATAACAATGAGGATTGGAAAGGTAAAGTAATTTTTCCAGGGTCACATTGCTCACGCAAGAGTCAGGGTCTCCAAGTACAATGTTCTTTCCATTATGTAACATTATAATCCATTAAAAAGAAAATATATATTGATGTAGCTATATTTAAAAAAGAACAGATTCATAAAAAAATAAAATTTTCACTACTCAATATGAAAATCTCTATAGACGTACATTTCTTTTTTTTTCTTTCTTTTTTTTTCTGGTGAGGCAATTGGGGTTAAGTGACTTGCCCAGGGTCACACAGCTAGTAAGTGTAAAGTATCTGAGGCTGGATCTGAACTCAGATCCTCCTGACTCCAGGGCCTGTGCTCTATCCACTGTGCCACCTAGCTGCCCCGACATACATTTCTGATATCCCCCAAAACATGTTTCTAATCTAGTGATTCAGATGATGCTGGTGGTTCAAGACAGTCCAGCAACTGAAAAGATGGTTTGAGTTATTGTATTAGTCTTCTTATAGTCAGGGTATCCATAATTTCCACAAGTGTGGTTGTAGTAATTGCAGCTTTTGAATATACTAATAAGCACATCAGAACTCTCAGAGAAACTTCAGCACCTATATAATGAACAGCAAATGGATTATTTTCAAAACTCCAGGCTTCCAGCCCCTTTTTAAAATTATGTATTTTTGCTTTAGATTTTATTTATTTAATTAAACATTAAAGCAAAGTGAATAAAATTAGGGCTGAAAAAATATTACCTAGAGAAGCCAAGGGAAAGCTCTAAACTGGTTATTTTAACATTTTTGTATGTTGCATAGATGCTTCTGGTAGTCTGATAAATCCTATGCATCCCTTCTGAGAATTATGTCTTTAAATGCATAAAATGCATAGGATTACCATGGAAACCAATTATAATACAACCAGGGTATCTAAGTGACCCTAAAAATAGAGTTTTGGATCTGGACTCAACCTGAGTTCAAATTTGGCCTCAAAAACCATAGCCCTGGAAAAGTCACTTAACATCTCTCTTAGCCTTAATTTCCTTTCTTACCCTTAGTTTCCTCATCTATAGAAGAAAGATTATAATAGAACCTACTTTGCATGTTTTTTGTGAGGATTTAATGAGATATTTATAAAATGATTTTAATAACTTAGAGCACTATATAAACACCATAATAATTATAATAAAAGTAATTATATATATAAAACAAAATAATAAATATATATTAATAAAAGTAATTTATACTTATATATATTTCATGGAATTTAGGCTTAAAACCCTTGCTACAATTTATTATATAGCTAATTGAACTGAGGGCCAGAAGACTCATTTGCACTGAGGTTCTGACATTAACTTGCTATGTAATCAATACACTTAATCTCTCAGCTTCTCAGTTTCCCCTATAGGTTTGTTTTTGTTTTTGTTTTTGTTTTTAGGCAATGGGGGTTAAGTGACTTGTCCATGGTCACACAGCTAGTAAGTGTCAAGTGTCTGAGGCCGGATTTGAACTCAGGTACTCCTGAATCCAGGGCCGGGGCTTTAACCACTACACCATCTAGCTGCCCCCTCCCCTATAGTTTTAACATTTTTAAAACAAAGGGGGAAAAAAACCCCACCTTCTTATTTAACCAGAAGCTTTGACTAAATAGAGCTGTCCCCATTCTCTGAGTTTACCATATTAGAAAACTTTTAAGGTAGTTCATTGCATGTGGGAATTCCATTTGTTTGGCCAGTAATGTGTCCATTGTTTTTGAGGAAACTTTCAAATTCTAGGTACCATTTTATGGCAACTTAGTGAAAGATCAGTGACTTCACTATCAACATCAACCTATTTAATAAATCCTTGGGAGTTGTTGGGGTTACTTATAGTTTAAGTGACTTTTCCAAGATCACATAGTAAATAAGTATCAGAACTCAAGTCTCCCTGACTGTGCCCAATACTCTGTCCAGTATGCTAGACTTCCCCTAGGTAACATATAAAGCAAAAACCAAAATGATCCAGGAATTCATTTATTTTTTAACATAATTATTATTTTAGCTCTTTTGAAGCAGTGCACCATTTTCTCCCCTTCACTGTACTCATAGAGAACAGACTGGTATACAGTGGTGATCTGTGTTTCTAGGATTCAGTATGAGTTCTGCAAGATGGCACTCCCTAGAGTTCTTCATTTAAAGAATTAGTTTTCTCTTTACCTCTGCCATTTCTTCCTCTTTGGAGTTCTCCCTTTAAAAACAGGGCCTTGTATATAGCAAGAAGCCTTCACTCTATGTTGTATAAGTATAATGACCTATTGCTGATGGGACTCAATTTATTCAATGTGTATTTATTTTCTCTTAACTGTACAATGCGAAACCAAGTCAAAAATATCAAATTCCTTCATTATATTTCTGGTGAGGAAAGGTTATGTTTAAACAGTTTATCAGATATAATTATGTTGGGACATATTTGCAAATGACCCACAAGGAGGATAAGACGATTCCCAGTATAAACATTTTATGACCTCCCAAGGGTTAAGGGTGAACAGGGTGAGGGCTCAGTTTCAGGAGAAATGAGGGAAGCCAGGGTCTGAAGCCAGACCATTAATAATAATAATAACAATAATAATAATAATAGTAATAGAGTTGGAAAATGGCTAAGGGGATTGGGTTCTAGTTTGGGTCATATTGCTTGCCTTGCTCTATAATTTCAGCTATCTTTTCATGTCTTTCAGCATTACTTTAATCCCATACATAACCTTTGCCCTTTACCATCTCACAGGGATGCTGTAAAGGTTAACATCTGAAAAAGTGCTGGCTCCTCACTGGAAAGATGCTTTATCAATACAACATGAATTTACAAGACATTCCATTCAATTGTCTCTAGGCCTGGGCAATATTAACTCATGACTACCCATGATCCTCTTGTGAGATAGCTGGAGACAAATATAATAAACCTGCTTTCACAAAGAGAGTAAACCAGGCCACAGAAATAGAGAAGGTTAAAAGTAATCCAGATGTGAAATGACTAGACTATTTACCATCATCTTGGTAACTGACAAGTGACTGACAGTCCCACTTGACAATGACATGATTTCCCTAATGTGTAGATATGAGCTGAAAAGGGTAATTTTGAATAAAAAATAACTCCTAGGTTTCTAGCCCTATTAATACTAGAACAGATTTTTTAAAAAAGATTCACTTTTATCACCACATTTATTGTGAGTAAATGCTAGCCCTCCTGGGATAACATGTCAATGCATGCTAGGAGATTATGCTACCTTTTAAATTTTTATTTATTTATAATTTTCACCACTACCCCTACCTAGTTTCAAATTAATTTGAAGAGGCCTACAGAATAATATAGCATAATGTAAAATTGGGGAAAATTACTAAAACAAGAATAGAGACCATAAGGAACGATAAAAAATAATTGATTTACTAAGTGCCATAGCTAAGATAATTACTATAGATGGACACTAAATTTGTCTCTGCAGTTCCTGGCAACCAAAACTATAAAGGTGACACTGAGTCACATAGAATAATTTTTTTTTTCCTTGTCTGAAAAAAGAAAGCAGACAAATTCAGCAGTAGAATTTTTTTTTTTTTAGGGACAGGTAGGTGGCACAGTGGATAGAGCACTGACCCTGGAGTCAGGAGTACCTGAGTTCAAATTCAGCCTCAGACACTTATCACTTACTGGCTGTGTGACGCTGGGCAAGTCACTTAACCCCAATTGCCTCACCAAAAAAAATAAGAAGAAAATCTTTTTTTTTTTTTCCTTCCCTGGAACTGAAATCAACAAAGACTTTACAGGGGACATCCTTGTATAGAAGGCATTTAATTACATGTTTTCCCCGCCCCCCCCCGGGGCAATGGGGGTTAAGTGACTTGCCCAGGGTCACACAGCTAGTAAGGGTCAAATGTCTAAGGCAGGATTTGAACTCAGGTACTCCTGAATCCAGGGCCGGTGCTTTAACCACTGAGCCACCTAGCTGCCCCTAATAACATGTTAAATAAAATCTTCAACAACAACAATAATGAAAATTAAATCTCACATATTTATTTAATGCTTAAAGATTTGTGAATAAAATTATAGATAATATCTGAATTGGTCCTCAAATAAACCTTTTTCAGTGGGTGGTATTAATACCCCTACTTTTAGGATAAAAAAAATTGAACAGGGTTAAATGACTTTCTCTGTCATACTACTTAAAGAATGTCTGGAGTGGTCTTTGATGGTTCCAGAATTTAAACTGTGCTGGCATCACTCTCTCAGTGACTTCTTCCTTCTTTCATCTAGCTACCCCATGCCTTGCCATCTCACCCAGGCACAAATGTTCTCAGTGCTGGCTGTGGAAATGTGGTTTAAGTGGGTACCTTCTATTTTCTCTTGTGAAGACTAGGAATCAGGGATAGAGATAGAGATTATTGGATTAGGGAACTCTCAGATGAGGAAATTTCCTCTACCAGGTCAGGCCAGCACCTACTCTATAATTTAGAGTCTTAAAGAGTAGCCTGGAGCACTTAGTGGTTAAGTAACAGACTGAAGATCACAGATATGTGGTAGAGGCAGCGCCTGAATCCAGGTCTTCCTGGCTTCAAGGGCTTCTCTGAAAAAGTTTAAGCATTTAGCACTACATTTTGAATCAGAAAAGTGATTATATGGGATTGGGATAACATGTTTAGGGAGTATTGCTTTATGATAATCTGATATATATATGTTTTTGTGTATATGAATATCAACTAATGAACAGGTTGATTAGCCATTCATTGAGATTTTCCAAGTTCTATTACTGGACTATATATTACAGTAATATAATACTTTATATGTTTTATTATATTTGATATATTATACAATACTATATATATGTGTGTGTATATATATATACACATAGTATAATATAGTATTAGAATTTAGAAGAACTCAGGGTATGGCTAGTCAACTTGTTCATTAGATGATATAATTCAAATAACAAATCTCTTAAGTAAAGTAAACATTTGGCAGATATTGAATCAAAGTAAATTCAGGACTGAATTTTCTAACATGTCTACAGGGAAGTATTCTTGGTGATTTTATTGATGAATGCCTTATATAACTATTGTGAGTCACTTAATGATTGACTCATTGATCTATGCAATTCTCCCTGTAGAAATAAAGGAAATGAAAGAGGAAACCTTTATATAGGATTAGATACATTTTTAGCTTATTGTTTCCTTAAACCACTTGTACAATCAACGTGCTGGGAGATTCCCTTTATGAGCAGTAACAAAGAATCTTGTATTAAGATGTATTTTAAGTATTTTTGAGTGCTTTCTTTGAAGTTCATTCAATTCAATAAACCTTTATTAAACATTTACTATTTGCCAGGCACTATACTAAATGCTTGAAAGGTTTTTGTAACCTTTGAGTTTACTTGTCAAAAGTTCAACATTTTCTCTCACCTTGTAACTTTCACAAGCAGACATTGTGATGGACAAAGACAGAAAATCTACTGATAAACTAAATCAGAAGTGAGACATTTTTCTGTACATAAACAGCTTCAAGATACTGTATTACCAAAGATTCACCACTGTCTGTCAGATCTGGGAGCTTGCTGTCAATAAGAAGACATAAAGGCTCTATATGAGTCAGAGGAATATTCTAACATTCATCTCCCATCATTATGGCACCCCTTCAGGCTTACTGAATCCTTCAACAAATTTTACTTGGATATTGTAAGATATAAGTTGTACTTCTCTTTCAATTTTTAGTAGCATGGTAGTAATACTTTCTGCTTGGATACCATTTCAAAAGTGTTGTTCAGTCATTTTCAGTTATGTCTGACTCCCTATGACCCCATTTGAAGTTGTTGTTATTGTTGTTTGGAAGAATATTGGAGTGGTTTGACATTTCCTTATCCAACTTATTTTACAGATATAGAAACTGAGGGAAACAGGTAAAGCGACTTATTCAGAGTAGTATAACTAATAAGTATCTGAGGCCAAATTTGAACTCAGGTTCTCCTGACTCCAGGCCTGGTACTCTACTTATTTATTATTCAAAAATATTTGTTGCTAAATGTTAGGGAATACATAGAAGAGAATGATTACATCCTTGCCTAGAATAATCTCTCTTCTCATCTTCACCTCCTAGTTGTTCTGGCTTTCTTTAAGTCTAAGTTAAAATCTTACCTTTAACACAAGGTCTATCCCATTCTGCCATCTGTTTTTACAATTCCCTCTAAGATAACCTTATGGGTGTGTAGGCCTCCATCAGTCGCGGACAACCATGGCACCTTGAAGAGCCACAGGCCACAGTGTGGCTGTGCAGTCTGATATGGGAGCTGCAGCTCCTGAGTGACTTATAACCAGTAACTGCTGCATCCGTGTTGTATCTATCCCATGAGGAGTATCTGGAGTGTCCTCTCCAGGGCGCTGACGTGGGCAGATCAATTAGAAAACAAGCTATTGCCCATGCAGCAGGTTTTCCCTCTCTCCTACATTGGTGGATCCAAAGGAGAGGCAGAGCCAATACAGTTTGGCACCAGTGCCTCCTCAGGAGTTGCTGGAGGGATGTGATGTCCAACATCTAACTGCCTAAGGGACTCCGACTCCTGATTTTTCCTCTGGGTTAACTCCCGAAGCCTTTCCCATATATGGGTATAGCCGCAAGGCAGCGGAGGTTTAAAATCAGGGTTTCTTTCCCATAGGCGGGTTGCCTGCCACGGCTAACAAGCCCCACCTGCCTGAAGCGACTGGTTTTAAGGTGCCAGTGACTCACCTTTGCCCCTTCTCCTGTTAGTGAAAACAGTTCCTCCATGAGAAGGCCAGGAGTTGGGCTTCGGTTGTCAGAGGCTATTTGAGACACACGCTACTGGAGCATTTTATAGAGAGTGGGAGCTTATCCCCACTCCCACCCTAGCATGACAAACCTTTGGAACCTTATACGTATATGAAAAATATTTCTCATGTACCTAGTTATTTATTTGTTGTCTCTTATGTTAGAATTTGATTTTGCTAGAAGCTTGTTGTCCTTGTTCAGTCATGTTGGTCATGTCTATCTCTTCATTTGGGATTTTCTTGGCAAAGATTCTGGAGTGTTTTGATATTTTCTTCTCCAGCTCATTTTACAAATAAGGAAAACAAAGCAAACAGGATTAAGTGACTTCCCCAGGGTCACATAGCTAGCCAGTGTCTGGGGCCAGATTTGAACTCAGGTCTTCCTGACTCCAGGCACAGTGCTTTATCCACTTTACCCCCTAGCTGTCCTAACCTATAGTGATTGGGTTTTTTTTCCACTTTATATTGTAATACTTAGTATAGCACCTAGCAAATACAAACACCCGAAAGAATTTGACCATCAAAAAAACCCCAACACAAACATTTCTTTACTTTGATGACAGGAAAGATCCAGACAAACTCAGAAGACAATGAAAACAAAACAACTAAAAGCCAAACCTTGAAAAAAGTGAGAATTGGATATAAGACAAAAAAGAATTCTTAGAAGAGCTATCTTTTTCACAATCAAATGAGTCAAAGAAGTGAAAAAATATACAAAGATATGAAATATAAAGGAGAGAATTGTGAACAGATAATTATTCTGGAAAGGGGGCAAGAAAATATTGAAGAAAATAATCTTTTCAAAAACAGAATTGGGGGGCGGCTAAGTGGCACAGTAGATAAAGCACCGGTCCTGGATTCAGGAGGTCCTGAGTTCAAATCCGGTCTCAGACACTTGACACTTACTAGCTGTGTGACCTTGGGCAAGTCACTTAAGCCCCATTGCCCCGCAAAAAACCCCCAAAAAACAGAATTGGCTAAATGAAAAAAAATGCAAAAATTCACTAATAAAAATAAATCCTTAAAAAGCAGAACTGGTCAAATAGAAAAAGAGGTACAAAAGCTCGGTGAAGAAAATACCTCCTAAAAAAATTAGAATGGGACAAGTGAAAGCTAATGAATTCACAAGACATCAATAAACAATCAAAGAAAGTAAAAAAAAAAAAAGAATGAGAAAATAAAAGGGCATGTAAGATACTTCAAAGGAAAAAACAACTGACCTGGAAAATAGATGGAAGGTAGATAGTTTATGAATTAACCATATTGCCAGCTACCTAAGGGCTTCACATACATATGGGTTTGTTTTTTTTTTGTTTGTTTTTTGTGTGAGGTAATTGGGGTTAAGTGACTTGCCCAGGGTCACACAGCTTGTAAATGTTGAGTGTCTGAGGCCAGATTTGAATTCAGGTACTCCTGAATCCAGGACTAGTGCTCTATCCACTGCGCCATCTAGCTGCCCCACATATATATGTTAAAAGGAACTTTAAATAAAGTGGATCATGGTGAATACATATTATAATTATTATTATAGAGAACATATAATTTTTTATCCTTTGTGGCCTATATTTCTTTTTTTGTTTGTTTTTTTGGGGGCCTATATTTCTTCACTAATTTATCAAAATTTGTAATAAAAATGAGTCAGCAGGTATAGGCCAAGAGATAAGACTGATAGTCACAGAGCTATCCATAGTGAAATAGAGCAGGAAAAGCACTTGTACTTATAGGTCTGCATTTAAATTTTAGCTCTAAATTTTAGAAAAGCATGGAAAGACTTGCATGAACTGATGTAAAGCGAAGTCAGCAGAACCAGAACATTGTACAGGAACAGCAACATTACACAATGATCAACTATGAGTGAATTACCTCTTCCCCTGAAATAAAATGATCCAAGACATTTCCAAAAGACTTATGGTCTAAATGGAGATGCAAGCATACTATTTTAGCCTGCAATTTCATTTTCTATATCTAAGACAAAAAAGATTGGGCTGGAATATGATTAGAAAATAATGTAATTTATTTTCATTAAGCTTGAGCACTTTAGAATTTTAGAAACAATCTAAATTTTCATTTTATGGATGAGGAAACCAAAGACCAGAAAAACTGAGATATTTTTCTAAAATTAGTGACATAATCCAAATCTCCTGACTTCCATCCATTGCTCTATTGTATAATGAAAAATGGGCTGAAAGACATTGCAATCTTCCCTGACTGGTTCTGTAATCTCTTAGAAAGATGTGCTTCTATGTCTTTTTGTTTGAAATGTCAGTTAATGAGTTTATGCAGATTGTTTTTTGCTATAATCCACCTAACTTTTTCAATTACAAATAAATCTTTACTAGTGGTATTTACTTAAATCTTCTTTAGCTTTTACTGTGAAGAGGGGAAAGTATCTTTTCACTGTTTTATCTAAACAGTACACATATATGAAGAACATTTAAGGTTATGGGATCACAGAATTTTGAGCTGGAAAGAACCTTAGAGATCATTTAGTTCAATTCTATCATTTTAGAGATGAAGAAAATGAGGACCAAGAAGCTAAGGGACTAGTTGACCCCAGGTCACTTAAGTATTAGGTATCAGAAAGGCTATACACATCCAAGTCTTTGGACTTCAAATTCAGTTCCTCTTTTTTCTTGATATGTTATAACCCTAATACATTTTATGTTATTTTTCAATGAAAAGAAAGTATGCCTTTACTATCTCATCTCACCCTCCAATCTTAAAGAAAAAAAAGCAAAACATTTTCTATAAAATATTCAAACAAAACAAATTCCCCTATTGTCCATGTACAAAAAATGTATGTCTCTAACTTTTACTCATGGATAACATTTTTTAACTTTTTAAATACTCCCTATCTCTTCATAATTGCCCATATATGAAGTGTTATGAAACTTATAAACAAAAGCACAATCTCTGATCTGAAGCACTTTATATAGTCTCTAAGGTGTTACTTATTGCAAAAAAAACTGTACATTTATTTGGCCTTGTTATTTTGATTAATTTGGACTTTATTTAAAATAAATTGCAAATGGTAACATCAAAAGCCAAATAAATCAGCTTAGATATGAATACAATGATGAATGGGTTATATGACCTTTGAAAGCAGCTAAGGAAGAAGACATGAAATGTAAGACAATAGAACCGTACTAATTTGCAATATTAAAGAATGGAACTTTTGCAACATGCTACATTTTTTAGATCAGCACAGCTGCAAAGAAACCTAGTACAAATATTGATATATTAAATGCACAGTGAAAATTCTTATGGGTTGTTGTTGGGGTTTTAATTATTTGTAATGTGTTATAGTGTACTAGGAAATATATATAGTATACCTTGTAGAAATTTTGAAATATTAGTCCACTATATATAACTATTAAATCTCAGTTTACATCAGGAGTAAGTTGATAGTTTTGATTCTATGAGAATTATGGGACTGGTGGATAAAGAGAAAGAAACTTATTGAAGGTCCATAGTCATTCTGACTGGTATTTGATACATTTCCATAAGAGAGGAGGGTATTTGTTAGCCAGTATTTAATAGTTTTTAAATGTTATGCTTCCAAGTAAAGCAGCCCAGAATTTGATAACATTTCTGTTTCCATTTAGAAGGTTTCCGTCTGAGATCAATGAACATATATATTTTTTTTAATTTTTAGTGAGGCAATTGGGGTTAAGTGACTTGCCCAGGGTCACACAGCTAGTAAATGTTAAGTGTCTGAGGCAGGATTTGAACCCAGGTACTCCTGACTCCAGGGCCGGTGCTCCATCCACTGCGCCACCTAGCCACCCCAATGAACATATTTTTAAACTGTCTTGTTGTTTCTGTAAGTAAGCTCACAGAGTTGAAGGTTCAACAATGAAAGCTGGAAAGAATTTGCGTTTTTAAAAACAAATGAAAGCCTCCTTTTCATGCTTTTGAGATTCCCTAATCTCACAGAGAAAACACCTTTCCCAAAATTTAGCTACAGACATGCTAGCATATATAACCAGTTACATTTTTAGAAATCATCATTACTTCTGCACCAATATTAGAATAAGGAATTAGTATAGTCAGCTTGGATCATGAGTGGAATTGTGATTGCTCCCCTGGCTGCTTACAGTAAAATCTGGTCATTGAATCTTAATGTTCCAGGGGATAATAAACAGAAAAACACATAGTTTACCATGAGTTTAGTGTTCATCACATTTGATTATGAGTAGTGTTCATCAAGAGGCAGAGCCAAAATTATAGAGTTAAGGCAGAAGTTTTCCTGAGCTCTCCCAAATTTCCCTCCAAAGAATTCTAAAATAATGCTCAAATGAATTCTGGGATAGAACCAACAAAAAGACAGATGAAAAAAAAAATTTGAAGTCCAAGACTGCTTAGAATGTCAACAGAAAAGTTCTGTCTCACTTACGTAAGAGAAAAGTACAATAATATATAACCTATATCAGATTACCTGCTGTCTAGGGAAGGGGTGGGGGAGGGAGAAAAATCTGACATTGGAAAACTTGTATAAACAAATCTTGAGAACTATCTTTACATGTAACTGGAAAAACATAAAATATTTTTATCAGAAAAAAAGAAAAAGTTTTCTTGATAAAAGTAATGCTGTTTGAAAAATTAAAAACCAAAAAAAAGAGTAGAGTGCAATCCAGCCCAGACAGTGCCCTGGCAAGCCAGCCAGAGAATGGATCCAGAAAAACCAATGCAGGCTTTGAGGTGTGAATTAATCTCCTGTAACTACTTCCTGAGCTCTCAGCCCAGATAGTAAAGGGTTTGGATGATTGGTTAGAAAAAGATTATTGAGGCTACTTTGCTGGCATCAAGTAAAAAACTGTTGCATTACCCACAGGCATCCAGGTCACAGTTCCAGGGTGAGTAGCACCAGCACACTAAAGCTTTCATCTACAGGGGAGCAGGCAGAGTTCCAAGGTGGAAAAGAGTGCTCATAGACCAAATAAAAGACTAGGAGAGCAGTAACCACACCTCTCTTTAGATCATATTACTTTTAAAGAATTGAAAACTTACAGGTCTCCAGAACTAGCTCTGAAAATTGCATGAAAAACCTAAAGTTTAGAACAGTGGCCCCTCTGCCCCGGGGATCAGAGCTCAACTTTAACATAAAACTAAAAGTCAAGAAATAGTTTGGAACAATCAGCAAACAAAACCAAAAATAAAATGCAGGGAAGATCAAAACTCAGAAGACAATTATGTCAAAATGGCTAATCACAAAGCCCCTTAAAGAAAAAATGTGAACTGGTGTCAGGCACAAAAAGAATTCTGGAAAGACCACAAATTTTAAAAATAAAATAGGAGAGGTAGAGGAACAATTGGGAATAGAAATGAGAATAATGCAGGAGAATTATAAAAAAAAGTTATTCAATAAGGTGAACCTACTTACATCCCTACATGGCCATGGCGTGATGAAATAATGGGATTTTAGCAGATACTCAAAGACCCACCTGTAGATTAATCTATACTGATTGAATCAAGTGAGAGTGATTGACTGCTGATTAAGCCTACTTCAAGTTAATTGGATTGTATCAAGTTAATTGGATTGTAATCACACCTGGCTATCCCTTAAGAAGGTATTGTTCTCAGAAACTAGACTGTGAACTCAACTTGAGAACACCTTCAAAGACAATGGATTTGGATGACGCTAACCAATCACCTTGAAGCAGGGTGTAAGGACCACCTCTGTTCCAGATGTATAAAAAAGCTTCCACAAACAGCTTGCGAAAGGGTGTTCCTGATTAAAGCAGGCTCATGGAGGAGGACTTCAGGAAGAACCCAACCAGGCTGGAACTCTAGGCTAGACTGGAACTCTAGGCTAGACTGGAGCTGAAGCTTCTGATTTAAGGCAACCGCAATTTAGATTTTAAACATCACAATGGGAAGATAATACTTAAAACTCTGAGAACTGTATCTCTATTTGGACAGATAGAAGGAGTATACATAGATGGTATTGGTATAAATTGACTTTGATTTGATGATATAAAGAAAATTAAGGGGTAAAAAAGAATGTAGGGGGAGAAGAGGAAAGGGGAGTTGGAATGGGATTAATTACATCATATGAAAAAACAAAACAAAACAAAAAACCCTAGAGGGAAAGAATGGAGGCATGAGCATTGTTTCATCATTGCTCTCATCAGGTTCAAAGAGGGAATAAAATATAGACTCATTTAGACAAAGAAACTTAGCTTACCCTTTAGGGAAGTAAACAGGTAAGGGGGAAAGAGAGGGCACTAATAGAAGGGAGGGTAGAAGCAGGGGATAAAAAAGGAAAGAAAAGAGAGGGGGCTGATAAAAGGAAGGGAAGATTGAGGAAGGCAGTGGTCAGAAGGAAAACAATGGTGAGGAGGAAGAGGGTGAAAGAAGAAAAAAAAGTACAATCAAATGGGAAAATAGGATGGAGGGAAAGAGACAGTAATCATAACTGTGAATGTGAATGGGCTGAACTCTCTCATAAAATGGAAACAAATAATAGAGTGGATTAAAAACCAGAATCCTACAATATGTTGTTTACAAGAAACACATTTGAAGCAGAGATACACCCAGAATAAAAGCAAAAGGTTGAAGCATGATATATTATACTTCAGCTGAAGACAAAAAAGCAGGGATAGCAATCCTTATCTCAGACAAAGCAAAAGCAAAACCAGATCCAATTAAAAGAGATAAAGAAGGAAACTGCATCTTGCTAAAAGGCATCGTAATTAATGAAGTACTATCAATACTTAACATATATGCACCAGGTGGTATAGCATCCAAATTTTTAGAGAAGTTAAAGGAGTTACAAGATGAAATAGACAGCAAAACTATATGGAAATAAAAGACCTGAATAGTCCCATTTTAGTAAAAGAAATTAAACAAGTCATCAATGAACTCCCTAAGAAAAAAATCTCCAGAGCCAGAAAGGTTTACAAGTTACATCAATAATAAAACTAGCTAAAATCATATGATTATCTCAATTGTTACAGAAACAGCTTTTGTCAAAATACAGCATTGATTCCTATTTAAAACACTAGCAATCAAAGGAATAAATGTATCTTTCCTTAAAATGATAAGCAGTATCTAGCTAAAACCATTAGCAAACATTATATGTAATGGGAATAAGTTAGACACATTCCCAATAAGATCAGGGGTGAAACTGGGATGCCCATTGTTACCTCTATTATTTAATACTGTACTAGAAATGTTAGATTTAGCAATAAAAGAATATAACAGAATTAAAGGAATTAGAATAAGCAAGGAGAAAACAAAACTATCATTCTTTGCAAATGATATGATGGTATACTTAGGGAATCCTAGAAAATCCACTAAAAAGTACTTGAAACAATTAACTTTAGCAAAGTTGCAGGATATAAAATACAGCCACATAAAAGCATTTCTATACATGATCAACAAAGCTCAACAGCAAGAGATAGAAAGAGAAATTCCATTTAAAGTTACTGTAGACAATATAAAATATCTGGGAGTCTACCTGCCAAGACAAAGCCAAGAACTCTATGAACATAATTACAAAATGCTTCTCAATTGTAAGAAATAATGGGCTTTTGTCAATGCACTGCTTCCAAGACTCACTGTCCCAAGCTTCAGGTGGTTCCAGGTGGTACGGTTAAGGAGTGGCACATTCTCAGCTTGCCTGGCCTGTGCTCTGTAAGTAGCCATGGGCCTGCTTACTCTTTAACCTGGAAACAGAAATCTGATTAACTGTGGTCGTAAGCTTGGTGTGCCTGTGCCTCTCCCCCACTGGGCCATTGCCACTCAGGTCTACTTTCTGGATCTTGTGAGGAAATAATGGGATTTTGCAGATACTCAAAGACCCACCTGGAGATTAATCTATACTGATTGAATCAAGTGAGAGTGATTGACTTCTAATTAAGCCTTCTTCAAGTTAATTGGATTGTAATCACATCTGTCTATCTCTTAAGAAGGTATTGTTAGGGGGCAGCTAGGTGGCTCAGTGGATAAAGCACCGGCCCTGGATTCAGGAGTTCCTGAGTTCAAATCCGGCCTGGGACACTTGACACGTACTAGCTGTGTGACCTTGGGTAAGTCACTTAACCCCCACTGCCCTGCAAAAAACAAAAAACAAAAAACAAAAAAAAAGAAGGTATTGTTCTCAGAAACTAGACTGTGAATTCAACTCGAGAACACCTTCAAAGACAATGGATTTGGATGACGCCAACCAATCACCTTGAAGCAGTGTGTAAGGACCACCTCTGTTCCAGATGTATAGAAAAAGCTTCCACAAACAGCTTGTGAAAGGAGTTCCTGATAAGTAGGCTTGTGGAGGAGGACTTCAGGAAGAACCCAACCAGGCTGGAACTCTAGGCTAGACTGGAGCTGAAGCTTCTGATTTAAGGCAACCACAATTTAGATTTTAAACATCACAATCTGAACATGGGCAACACAACAGCACTCTGCCTCATCTCCATCAGAGACCCCTACTATCTCCCCCCCAGCCAACTGCTGGACCCCTTCATTGTTGTGTGAGCTGAGTTCCAGCAGTAGCCACTGACATGGATGATACCAAGGCTTTGGAGGTGTGGCCTGTTTGGGGCTGGATCTGCATGTTGCAGCTTCATTCCCCTCTCAGCCTGGTGCAGTAGAATTTCCTTGACACCCTTTTAAGTCATTTTTTGGCTGGAAAATGATCTCTCTATTTTTTGAGGGTTCTGCTGCTCCAAGAGTTGTCTTATGGCATTATTTGGAGGTATGTGGACAGATGTTGTGGGGAGCGCCAAAAGTTATAGCATTTCCTCTGCCATCTTGGCTCCCTCCCACTCCCCACCATGGTCCCTTCTAACTTTAAACCCAATTAACTGAGCATTATAGTCCAGAAGGTGTCTGACCTAAGCAGAGACCAGAATGGTCCCCATGGGAAGACTCTTGTCCAAGCTTTCCTTTTATTTGATTTAGGATTAGTTTTTCAGAAGTCATGAAGCTCTGGTAACTGTACTGCAATGACTCCTCTCCATGTTTGGAGAGATGACTCTGGACAGGTAGGAGGGGGACTGGGCATGAGCAGTGGGAGTAGGAATCCAGGAGGCTCTCAGCAGCTGTGGTTCCCTGTGTAAAGCCAAATTTATTATGTGGAGAGTTAATTGGGTGACTTATGAGAGACCTCTAGGTCCAAAGTTTCCTCCCTTCCAAACTGCCTTTTTAAGTTATTTCTCCCTGGCTAATAAGAAAGGAGATTATCAGCCTCTTTTCCACAAACAAACCAGGTTTTATTAATGGGAACAAAATTTACAACAAAGATGAAGTTAATAAAGCCAGGGACAATGGAATGGGGAACAGAAAACAAATAATCTCCCTGGCTCTAGCAAAGACTGACTCAGACCCAAACTTGCTTCCAGCTCAGCTAGCTCAAAGAGCTGGCCTTGCTTCCATAAACTCACCACCTGGGGTCCATAGTTTCTCAATGAGAGTCAGCTGTGCTGTCCCTCTCTAGTACGCTTTGCCACTCACCATAAAGCAAGAAAGATTCTAAGAGTCAGTGTTCCCCTTCCTACTTTCTCTCTCCCTCCCCCAAAGGGGAAGTCCTTCAAGTTGGTTGGCTGAGAGTGGTCCCCTGCTGATGTCAGTAGTACACCAACACATCATTCAGGTGTGGCCTCCATCCAATCATCCCCAAGTTGGTATTTAGTCAGTTTCTCATTCTCACCCAATTCAAACAATACTAAATCAATCAGGTGGGCCCCCTGGGCATCTGCCAAATTCCACTATTTTATCACATTCCCCCCTTTGTTTCATCAAGAAACACGGGGTATTTCCTTGATGACAATTATTTTATCACACCTGCCATGTCTTCTTCACCAATATGGGTCAGTTCTAGGAAGAATTGCTCCCTGCCATCATCTTTCAAGAAATTATTAATGAAACCTGAACTGATATCCTAGAAGCACTGGACAAAATAGATATTGAAAGAATCTACCAATCACATCCTGAAAGAGATCTCCAAATAAAAACTCCCCAAAATATTGTTGCCAAATTCCAGAGATCCCAGGTTAAGGACAAAATACTGCAAGCTGCTGGAAAGAAGCCCTGCATATATTGTGGAGCCACAGTCAAAGTATCATAGGATTTAGCAGCTTCTACATTAAAGGATTGGAATGTTTGGAAAATGATTTTCTGGAGGACAAAGACACTAGGTTTATGACAAAGAATAACCTCCATAGCAAAAATTAGTATATTTCTTCAGGGTAAAAATGGAAATTTTGTGAAACAAGACCTTTTAGGCACTCCTGATGAAAAGACCAGAGATGAACAGAAATTTGATTTTCAAATATAAAATTCAAGAGAAATAGAGACATATAAACTGGAAAGAGAAACCACAAGGGATATAATATGGTTAAATCATTTACATACCTACATGGGAAGAAGACAATTTTGACTCTTAAGTAAATCATTTTTAGGGTAGTTAGGATTAAATATAGACAGAAAGCATGGGTGTGATTTGGCTATGGGATGATATAATAATTTTAGCATAGTTCCAGGATATAAAATAACCCACATACATCATCAGCATTTCTATATATTACCAATGAAGTACAGCAGCAAGAAATAAAAAGAGGAATTCCCTTTAAAATAACTGTAGACAATATAAGATACCTGGATATCTACTTGCCAAGACAAACCCAGGAACTATATTAACAAAATTATGAAACACTTTTCCCACTAATAAAACCAACTCTGAACTACTATAAAATATATTAACTGCTTATCATTAGGCAGATCCAATATAATTAAAATGATAATTCTACCAAAATTAGTTTACCTATTCAGTGGCATACCAATCAAGCTACCAAAAATTATTTTATAGAGCTAGAAAAAGTAGTAACTAAATTCATGTGGAAGAACAAAAAGTACTATTAAGGAAATTAATGAAAAAAGTGTGAAGGAAGATGGTCTAGCCATATACCAGATCTCAAACTGTATTATAAAGCAGTAATCATAAAAAAATCTGATAACTGGATAAAAGAAAGAGTAGTGGATCAGTGGAATAGAGTGGGTACACAATTCACAGTCATGAATGATAATGATAGTCTACTTCTTGATAAATGCAAAGATCACAGGTATTGAGACAAGAACTCAGTATTTGACAAAAAGTGCTATAGAAACTAGAAAATAGTTTGGCAGAAACTAGGTGTAGACCAATATCTCACACCATATAACAAAATAAGGTCAAAATAAATACATGATTTAAAGATAAAGGGTAATACCATAAAAGCAATTAGGGGAGCATTGTGTCAGTTCTATAGATGAGGGAAGAATTTATGATGAAGCAAGAGGTAGAGGACATTATGGGAAATAAAATGCATTTTTTACATTGTCATAATTTTACATTATTAATTTTTTTGCACAAACACAGGTATTGATGCCTAGATTAGAAGGAAATAGAAAAAAAAGTGGGGCAAAATTTTACAGCATGTCTCTCTGATTAAGAATTCATAATCTCAAACATATAATGAAGTGAGTCAAATTTATAATACTGAGTCAATCCCTACTTGATAAATGGTCAAATGATATGAATGGGCAGTTTTCCGAACAAAATCCAAGCTATTTATACACACACAGACACACATACATCTACATCTACATGCACACACATACAAAAAAACCATATATGTACACACACATGCAATATATACATACATGTATAGTTACACACATGTACATACATATATACACACATACACATATATACATGTAAGTATATATGCGCGCGCACACACACACACACACACACGGGACTAGATAAATGCAAATTAAAACAATTTCAAGGTACTACCTTACAGGTATGATTGGTATTATGGCAGAATAGGAAAATGAGAAATGTTGGAGAGTATGCAGGAAAAGTAGGACACTAATGCACTGTTGCTAGAGTTCTGGACTGATCTAACCATTCTGGGGAAGAATTTGAAAGTATGCCCAAAGGTCCATAGAACTCTTTATACCCTTTCACTTAATGAAAAGTTTTTTGTTGTTTTTTTTTAAGGAAAAGGACCTAAAAGAGCCAACATATTTATATGAGCTTTGTGTGTGTCTGTGTGTGTGTGTGTGTGTGTGTGTGTGATCAAAGAATTGGAAATTGCTGAACAAATTGTGGAATATTATTGTGATGGAATGCTATTGCGCTATAAGAAATGAGAAGCAGAATGGTTTTAGAAAAATAAAACTATACTGATGCAAACTGAAGCGAGATGAACCAGGAGAATATTGTACACATTAACAGAAATATTGTAAGATAATCAACCATGACTGACAGCTATTCTCATCAATACAATGACCTAAGACAGTTTTGAAGGACTCATAATGAAAAATGCTATTCACATCAAGGAAGGAACTGAGTGCAGATGGAAACATATGTCTTTTTTTCTTTTTTCTTTTCTTTTTTCTTGGTCTGTGTTTTCTATCATTAACTAGTATGGAAATATGTTTTGCATAATTGAACATATATTAACTATATCAAATTCATTACCCTTTAACGGCTGGGGGGGGTTAGAAAAAAAGGAGAGAATTTGGAATTCAAAATTTAAAGCAAAAGAATGTTAAAATTGCTTTTACTTGTAATTGGAAACAATAAAATATTTAAAAATAATTAGGGCATGGGGATAGCTAGGTGGCACAGTTAATAAAGCACTGGTCTTGGATTCAGGAGTACCTGAGTTAAAATCCAGCCTCAGACACTTGACACTTAGTAGCTGTGTGACACTGGGCAAGTCACTTAACCCTCATTACCCTGAAAAACAAACAAACAAGCAAACAAAAAAAATTAGGGCAAATTTAAAAAAATGAGTAGCGTTCATCAGCAAAGGTTTTTCTATAGTTGCATAGGATGAAAGTCTAATCTGAGTAACTCTTCCATTTTTTAATCCTATTTAAATCAGATTTAGCAGTACTATATATCTATGAACAAGCATTGTAAACAAGAACAATGTTCTTATGTGTGTCATTTATTTCCCATGATTTGTCTTTTTAAAGAAAATCAATGTTTATCTCAGATAGATATATTACACTGTGCTTTTCTCTGACTGTTCTATACTAAGCTAAAAAGAAAAAATATTAATAAAAGAGAAATAAATAAGTGAAGAAGATAAAGGGAGAAAAGACAATGCATTCTGTATCAAGGATTGAATGTATAGTCTCTCAACTAATACAAAAACTTTTATGGGCATAAATTATACATAGTTCTTCTAGACTTAAGGACTGCTGACCAAAAGAGTTTTAATACCGGAAACCTTTCATTCAAGAAAAAACCCTGTTGTTCTTGTTCATCTGGATGTAGTGATTATACCACACTCTTAAATCTATCTCAGCACAATTTCATTTTCTGCAGAAATGATAGACCAATATCTGCCAAGTCAAGTCCAGACCGGTTAACTTCAAAGTACATTTTGACTCTGAAATATTACCAAATGTGTTGTAATGACAGCTTCCTAAGAATAGGAAATTTTGAAAAAAGTGATATGAAATATTTGGCTTAGGAAAAACATTTTTTTTTCTTCACAAATACACACAGAATGCAATATATGTTTTATACATGTATGCCTTATATGTGTGTTTTGTGAAGAGAGAGACAGTGGGAGATGCAGAGATTGGGGCAAAGACATTAACCCAAAATTAAATAGCCAGAGGGGAATTCCTGTATTGTCTTTGTGAAATTGCAAAGGGAAAAGAATTGAGTATTTGAAAATTATATTGTTAAGTCAGGATATTATATATGACATTTTTTATCTTGATTTCAGCAATGCATTTGCCAGAAGGTAAAAATCGATATTTAAATATGACAAAACAAGTAAATATTTTTAAATATCCTCCAAATTCTTCCAGAAACAAAGGCTTATCTTTTATATACTAATATTCCACTATTTTTGTTGGATATATACTACTTATAACCTACTAAAATCTTTGAAGTTTTAAAAAAGAGTATTAGGTAGAGCAGAATTTGAAGATACATGGTCTGTGTTTTCAGGCTGCAACATATAACAAACAAGAAAATTTGGCAAAAGAACCAAAGGAAAAAAATGATAAAAGAAAGATATGTTATGAAAAAAAGATGATGAGATGTTTCCACAGCAAGATAGAGGAATATCTAATGGACAGCCTGAATATTCCACAGATATTCATATGGTGTTATGAGAAATCAAGAAAAGTACCAAGCACATTCAGTGGCACACTGAAGTAAAAGTTATTGGAGAATATCAAGGAGAATCCAGCACTATGGGCAAGCATTGATGGGTTTCAACCTGGATTATTAGACAGAATATCCACATTGAGATTACAAATTCACTTGAGTATTTGTGAATTATATTGGTATATAAGGAGAATATGAGATGAGAGGGCTTATCTTGATTTCAGAGATGCATTTGACAGTCTCATGATATTCTTGTGGAAAGATGATGGGACTTGATTTGATTGATGAGTAGTGAAATAAATTTTCAGATGTTTCAACAACCAAATGCAAATAGTAAATGAATGAATATAAATGAATAAAACAACATTCATCAAGTACTTATTATTCACCAATTACTTTGGTGTATATTACAAAAAAACACACTCCCTGCATTCAAAGAGCTTACAATCCAGTTGTAGAGACAATAAATAGAGGGGAGTGGAGACTAAGGAAGGGAGTATTCTCTGGGAAGTCAACAGAATTGTGAGTTGATACATAGGACAATAAATCCACATATCCTTTCTGTAAGCAATGGTCATTTTGATTTCATTACTGTACCTAAAAGAAGAGATGGAAAGTGATATGGCTGGTGACAGAACTGGAATACGTGTGTGGTGCTGAAGCAGATGGCAAGGAGGCATGGGCAGATGTATTCAATGGGCTAGGTAAAATTGGACGCAGTAATCAATCAAAACAATTCAGCAATGAGTAGGGCATTTAAAAGCTAAACAGATTGATTCTCGTGGCATGTTCTAGATGTTTTTCCTTGTTCTTGTCCTTTTCAAGCATTTTTACTCAGTAAGATGGATAGGCATCAATATGTTGCAATCTACATCATTAGACAGAATACTTGCATTGATGAGATTGCAAATCCATTTGTCTATTTGAGAGTATTGAGTATTTTGAGGCTATTTTCCTTCAACATCATATATGTATTTCAGGCCTTTCCCCATTCCAATAACTTTCAATCTCTTCTAATGAAACTGAATCAATACTAACATTGCTTCTGGAAAGGATATGCCAATTGATTGCCCTGTGGATCAATTCACCATTGCTAGACCTCTTCAATGCCTTTTTATTTAAAATCATGAATCAGAAAATATAGAAGTCATGCTTATTAAAATGGGCAAAGTCAGGACAACTAGGTGGTGCAGTGGATAGAGCACCGGCCCTGGATTCAGGAGGACCTGAGTTCAAATCCAGCCTCAGACACTTAACAATTGCTAGCTGTGTGACTCTGGGCAGTCACTTAACCCCAATTGCCTCACCAAAAAAAAAATGGGCAAAGTCACTAATTGAACAGGGCTGGGTGACACAATAGAAGATCCTCAATCAGTGATTTCAATGATGTGGCTATTCCCTCCAACAACAAAAATCATGGCCAAAGTCTTTCCATATGGATTTAGCAGGGCATTTATTCAACAATTTGGGATCGTTTCTCATGTTACCTTTTTACTTTAAGGAGTATATATATGGCATAAGACCTGCCAATTATCCCTCATGATGGCTACATGACCAACTCATCTTCTTTTCTGACCATACATTTATATAATGCCATTACTCCAAAGCACTCACTCTACATTCTAGTCAAAGCAGTTTATTATTTGGGTGATTCCATTGCAAATCCCATCACCAAGCCTAAGTATGATACCCCTCATGCCAATGGTGGTAATAGCTGGTATTTAAATATCACTTTAAATTTTGTGTACACTTTAGAAATATTATCTTTGAATCCTCACAAAACCTGGAGAGCTATGTGCTATTATTATCCCCATTTTGCAGGGCAGAAATTTTAGAAAAATAAAAGTTAACAGACTAGAAAAAGTCACACAGCTGACAAAGTATTAGGCCACATTTAAACCCAGTTCTTCCAGAATCCAGGTTCAGGGCTTTATTCACTGTACCACCTAACTGCATACCCTTCCTCTTCACTTTATAGAATACTACTTTTTTTTTTTTTTAGTGAGTCAATTGGGGCTAAGTGACTTGCCCAGGGTCACACAGCTAGTAAGTGTTAAGTGTCTAAGGCCGGATTTGAACTCAGGTACTCCTGACTCCAGGGCGGGTGCTCTATCCACTACACCACCTAACTGCCCCTGTCTCACTTCTTACTTAGCCTTAATCAATGAATGTGCATTGCCTCAGGCACACTGAGACCTGGGAAAGACCTTATCTTAAAAAAGACAATATTCCATGGCATGTGGACCTCCAGTCACTGGACCCAGATGGCCCTGGAGATCTCCTGATGTCATGGTCCTCCTTGAGAATGAAGGACAAACAACTACCTTCTTTCAAAGAACAGCTGAGGTGAACCTCTCATGCTTTCCCCATCAGTGCTTTCTCGTCTTTGAAATAATTTTTATTAATTCTGCATAAATTTTGTATTTATTTATCCATGTATATATTATCCCCAATAAAATATAAGGGTTTTTTTTTGTTTTGGCCAGGGACTTTGGTGTTTTTAATCAGCAAAGTTTATGCTTTATAGCATATAGAGTGATGGCCAGCATATAGTTGGCCCTTAATGATTCCTGTTGAATTAGATTTATTTACAGCTTTTTGGCATTTGTTATTATTGTGCAGTTTGCTTACTACCATGGACCTCTCCTTTTGGTTCTCTTTTTGGGTGAACATGAACTTGAATTTTTATATCATTACTTGTAACCATACAACATTTATATGTATTTGATGACTGAATTATAATTCAAAATTTTCTCAATAGTCTGGAACCTGAGATTTAATAGGAAAACATATAATGTTACAATAAAATTAATTTCACAAGTACAAAATTTGGAAAGCTGGGTGTAATAACAGATCATAAGAAAAGGACAGAGGATTTTTTAAACTGCAAACTCATAGTAAGTTTATAGTGTGATAAGGTGACTAAAATGTTAAATAATCTTACAGTAAATTAATAGAACTTTAGTATCTAGATAATAGAATGTAATAGTATAATTATATTTTGGTTACATCAGATCAATTCTGAAATATTGGGTTCATTTCTAGCATAACATTTTAAGAAGAATGTTGTACTTATAAAGATGAAATTAGAGATTAGTATGAGACATGTAATTTCACTGGTATATGGGAACCAAGTGTGAGAAAATTCCCTCTACCAATTTATGCCACCCCCTTCTTTGAAACTTATAGTTTTATAGTTTTCTAGACTAATGAAAGTTCTGGTTCCTTGCCCAGGATCAAACAGCTAGTATATGACAATAGGGAAACTTGAACAAAAGTCTTCCTGGCTCTAAGACAAGCTCTCTAAACAGTGTGCCATGCATGGCTCCTCTCAATGCAAGACTATATTATATTTATTTTTAAATATTTGTTTAAAATGGGACACTAAAAACCTAGATGATAGCCAGTAAAAAAATAATGAACAATATTATGGACCTAGAAACATGAGGAAGAGAAAAGAGAATAGAATTTTGAACAAGTAAAAGTTTAAGAGGTAGGTTTCATAATTGTTGCCTTGAAATATTTGAAAGAATCACAGGAAAAGGAAATGTTCTTGATCTAATTTGTTCCTGATGACTAAAGGGTAGGGATAAATGTGTGGGGTTCAAATAAGAAGAAATCCAATTTTCAGAGAGTTGCACAACAGAACATGTTGCCATCCTTGGAATTATTTAGGCAGAGACTAGAGACAGCGTATCAGGAATGTTAGATACATGTTGCCTAAGTTGGGTAGAAGGTAGAATTTTATGACCTTTAAGTTTGCTTCCAAATTGGAAAATTCCATGATTCTATGAACAGCTGCCTCCAAAAGGCAAAGTAATGTTTTCAAGAAGAACATAATATTCCAGGAAAAATTAGTGTTTTACATTTCTAAAAAAAATATTGCCAATGACTGTGGTCTGAAGAAAATACAACCTTGGTTTCCCAAGATGAATGACAGCATAGTATAGTAGAATCAAATAGCTAAGGAGTCCTGTGTTCAAGTCCTGTCTTTGATACTGTCTTTTTGATACTGGGAAAGTTCGTTAAACTCTTAGTGTTCTAAAGAACTCTCTAAGACTAGAAGGTGAAGAGTGATAACATGCATTGTTAGAGAGAATTTCCTCACAAGGGAGTTCTTATGGCAATAAAATCACAGTTCTAGTCCCTATTCATGTCCTAGTCCCTTTGTTGGTCAAAATACACTTTGGGTGTGCATTTTATATTTATCTGACTTACCTCTATTGAATTTGTATTTTCTTATAGAGATCTGGATCTCTAAGAATAAATCTCTTCCTTGTTTCTTGTATTCTTTTTCTTGTCATTTCCTATGTCATACATGTGTAAAGACAGAGTAGAAGATTGCAACTAAGAAGGAATAATCCTTCTTGTAATGTGATACACTCACACAGAAACACATACACAAACATATACTATTTTGGAGAGTAGCAAACCTTTTCAGTTTAGGGTCGGTTTTAAATAGCCTTGAAAAGTGTGTACACAAGTGTGTGTTTCTTTATGTCTATGTATGTGTGTGTTTTAAAGTGAATTAGAAAAACAAAATTCATTTGTATATTTTAATGAATTGCTATAATGCAAAAATAAAATTCTGTATTTTAAAATAATGTTCAATGTCAATATATGATAGTGTGTCCATAATCACTGAAAGTGTAGACAGAGAATAATGAAAGTGAGGCAACACAGTTTCATTTCAGAGAAACTGAAAAAAACTTAAAGATACCCTCATATTAAAAATGAATTTGAGATGTGGGCAAAATAAAATTTAAGGGTTTGTCCTTCCTTCCTCCCTCCCTCCTTCCCTTCCCTTCCCTTCCCTTCCCTTCCTTCCTTCCTTCCTTCCTTCCTTCCTTCCTTCCTTCCTTCCTTCCTTCCTTCCTTCCTTCCTTCCTTCCTTCCTTCCTTCTTTTTTTTTGCTGTTGATGAGGTTAATTGTTTATTTTTTGCTATGATACAGATCACCTGGCTTAATTCTATAATAAAACTTGGGTCTCTAGCAGTATTAGGGCCAAGGTTATTACTACACCAAGCACATAGGAATGTGCTCCCCTGGCTGCCATAAGTCTATCAAACAATATACAGTCAAGCAAACATTTTGCTACTTCTATTATTTTGCTGCCCTAGGCAACTAGGTGTTAGTACACCATGCTCTATCATGTTCCATTCAAATAAATAACAAGCAATGGAATGAGGTTTTGCCCTGAATGCATATCTTACATAGTTCTCAAGGTTAGCAGTGTATACCACTACCACATATATTTTATGCCAACATATGCATAAGAGCATGCCACAAAATAATGTGTTATAGCATAATAGAAATGAAATAAAATACAAAAGTTAAGCTCCATATAGTCTTATACTAAACAATAATCAAATGAAAGTGACATGAGACATGTAGTTTTGTATGGCAATATATTCAATGTTAAAAATGAATTTTAGAGTAAAAAGGTAATCTTGTCAAAGCATGTTCAAAGCTGTAAAGCAATATGAAAAAAATGAAACTAGCCATTGTTATTATTATTAAGTATATTTGTAATGGGATATTAAAAGAGTGACTTTTTTGAGAGAAAGTACAGGGAAGACGTAAACATAAATTATAGGAAGCTAAGTCAATCACCTAATCTATATTTTTGGCTTGTGTAACTAAAAACACTCAGATGTTGTTTTTTCTTGTTGTCATCATCATTTTTACAATTGTTGACTTTTCAAAAGACATAATATTTTTATTTTAATTGAATATAGCATGGTTGTAAACATTTATCAAATATGCATTTAGCATCGTTTATGGAAATACATTTGAATTCAGCTAACTTTGGTAAAAATGAAATAAAATTATTTTATATATGGACCCTTTTTCAGACTATTAAATGGCAGAATGGATAAAATGCTTGATTTGGGGGTGAAGAAGAACTGTTTTAAACAAAAGAAAACATAACTTTTAAACAAAAAAGACAGTTTCATACATAAATTAGCATTGTGATTCTGGCAAGTCATAACCTTTCTAACCTTCATTTTACTTATCTATAAAATGAGAATGATAATAGCACATCTCACAAGGTTGTTGTGAAAAACACATGCTTTGCAAATCTTAAAGTCCTAAATCATTGTGAACTACTTTTGTCATATATGATAACTGTTCTTAATTTTTTCTTTTTAAGCACAAAAGTTTTTTTATTTTCCAGTTACATGTAAAATTAATTTTCAACATTTGTTTTAATAAGATTTTTAGTTCCAAATTTTTCTCTTCCCCTTCCTTCCCTCCCCCCTCCCCAAGACTGAAAGCAATCTGATATAGGTTATACATGTACAATCACATTAAATATATTTCTTCATTAGTCATGTTGTGAAAGAAGAATCAGAAAAAAGGGAGAAACCTCAAAAAAGAAAAAACAACAACAAAAAAGTAGAAATAGCATGGTTCAATCTGCATTCAGAATCCACCATGCTTTTTTCTGGATGTGGAGAACATTTTCTATCATGAGTTTTTTGGAATTGTCTTGGGTCATTGCACTGCTGAGAAGAGACAAATCTATTACAGCTGATCATCACACAATGTTGCTGTTATTGTGTACAATGCTCACTTCACTCAGCATCAGTTCACTTAATTCTTTCCAGGTTTTTCTTAAATCTGCCTTCTCATCATTTCTTACAGAATAATAGTATTGCATTACATTTATATACCAATACTTCTTCAGCCATTCCCCAGTTGATGGATATTCTCTTGATTTCCAATTCTTTGCCATCACAAAGAGAGATGCTATAAATATTTTAGTACATGTGGGTCCTTTTCCATTTTTCTATTATTTCTTTGTGATACAGACCTAGTAGTGGTATTACTGGGTCAAAGGGTATGCACAGTCCCATAGTCTTTTGGGCATAGTTCCAAATTGCTCTCCAGAATGGTTGGATCAGTTCACGTCAATTCTGAATTTCTACCTCATACTTGAAGCCTTCCCTGATACCTTCTAACTAGACATATGCTCTCTCCTTAAATTTTTGTGCTTCATTCTGTTTATCCTTGTCTTGTACTCAATTATTTACTTACTTACATGTTAGTTATTTAAGCATTTCCCATCTAATCACGTCTCTATAGCACATAGTCAGCACCTGAAAGGAGGGATGGGAATTTCATAGCCACTTCATGTAAAGCAAATCATATCAATATTCATTAGTTTTGGAATTCCTTCTGTTTGGGTATAGAACAACCTTGCCTATACCAAAATGCCTAAGGCTCAGAGAGTTTAAATGAGTTTTCCAGGGTCATACAATCAGTAAATATCAAAAAAGAAATGTAAGCCTATTCATTCCTGACTCTAAACTCATCATATCTAGGAGTTAAAGTATATTTTTTGTTTTTGTTTTTTGTGGGGCAATGGGGGTTAAGTGACTTGCCCAGGGTCACACAGCTAGTAAGTGTCAAGTGTCTGAGGCTGGATTTGAACTCAGGTACTCCTGAATCCAGGCTCGGTGCTTTATCCACTGTGCCACCTAGCCACCCCTAAAGTATATTTTAATAGAATATTAAATTATCTACATTGTTCAGATATAAATACAACTAAAGTGTTGCCTCATTTAAGAACCTTTCTTTTATATTTATTTTAATATTTTTTTCTGCAAAACAATATCTAGCTGATTCTTCCTGTGTAATGTAAATTGTGTCTCTACAGCTTTATATTATTAAAGTCATAAACATGGTTTTTTTATATCCAAATGTTATGGATGTTTCCTACAAATCAATGTTTCTGAATGATATATAATAGTAATAGGCAGCTTGGTGTAACAATGGATAGAAAGTACTAGACTTGTAATTCAGGAAGACATGAGTTCTAATCCTTCATTTAGATCCTTAGTTAATCTACATAACACTTAGCCTTAGTTTCCCATCTGCAAAATGGGATTAATAATAGTATTTATTGCCTTGTCATCACAAGATCTATGGGAGAGTGTATATAAAATATTTTGCAAACAAAGTGCTTATAAATGCTAGTTGTGGTTATTGTTGTTATGCCTTAATTTATTATACCATAATCATGCCATATATACGTATATGGCATGATTATGTGTTTATATATATATATATATATATATATATATATATATATATATATATATATATATATATATATATATCCTACAGATTTCAGAAAATAGCTTTTCATTGACAGAAGACAGTTGGAGGTCTGGTAAGAGGTTTTAGAGTGGGCAGTAACATTTTATAAGTTAGCATTTTCTCTTTTAAAGCAGAAGTGTCAAGTACACACTCCACAGGCTGCAAGCCTTTCACAATGATCTTGACTATACTCAAACTAGGTTAAAATATAATTTGGAAATATTTAAGACATTTTAAAAAATACAAAAATATAGGTAATATTAATATGTTTTTTGAAAATCAACATGTGACCTATAGGGATCATTACATATGGTTTAGTAGTTCCTGTTTCTATTTGAGTTTGAGACCATTGATCTGAAGCACGCAAGACCAAAGACTCACAGAGAATAAAGACATGAACAAAGTAAATACTTCAGTCCACTAATCCTTGTTTGCTTGATTCAGGGAGATTACTGCTGTTAGTATGTCTACAAACATTTAAGCATCATTTAAAAACCACCAGCACTACTACTATCACTACGATCACAACCCCAAGAACACATGCTGTTAAGTAATAAAATTCCTATTCCTTACAATCTTCTTCAGTGATGTTAGTCTATAAAACCTTTATTTAAAAAGCATCAGGTTCTTACTATGAATATCAGTGCTTTCCTTTTTTTAAAATTTTTCTTTTATACTTTCCTTTCATTCTTCCATTTCTCTGTATACTTTATTTGAATAACATCTATGGGGTTCTTTTGGTATATTTTTGAAAGGCTATATGGATATTCCATGGTACCAGGTTTATTGACATTTCCTTGTACTCTCATATAGCTTGATTCAGTAACATTTACTTTGTCAATTATAGTCATCTTAGTATTCATAGTCAATTCCATCACTGTGTGACTTTAATTGTATTTTGTTAAATTAAAGAGGCATTATAAAGTTGTTACCCTTTGATTTTGCAGTTTAATTTCATTTTTCTTTAATCTTTGGAGCAGGCAAGATTATCAATTAGCATAATAAAATAGTCAGTGTGGAATTTAGGGACTTTACTGCATATCCTATAGAATGAACTAGTTGAAACAACACCAGCATACAGATGGACAGTAAAACACTGGTCCTTCCATTAGTGCACCTCTTTGGCTTTCCCTTATGTGTTTTAAACTGGTGGTGTATTGGGCCATTACACAGGAAAACATTGTTAATGGGGGAGTAATATTAATGCCTTGCTCTTTGCTGAGATGTTTCAGCCAAAGACTTTATAATGTGCTTCAGAAATGACAATTAATCAAACTTTACAACACCACTTCAAGGGAGGCATTATTATCTGCTATTATAATTTGAGTAAGTTCTTATAGTTAAGAAAGATGAAAGAATAAGTGACTTGTCTGAGAGCACAAATTAGTTTAGTGCCAGAGAAACAAAATTCAGGATAACTGCCCTGCTATTCTGACTAGGAAGACATGTTCAGTTTGACTTTAGATAAGCAGTTCCTTGCTCAGTCTTCAGTAATATATATGGTAAGATGAAATTCATATGAATTTAATGTCATTCATATGACATCCATTCAACAAGCATTTATTAAATACCTATGATGTGCCATGCACTGTTTGAGGCACTCTGGGGACACACAGTCATCAATGTATCTTTTCTAAACCATTCACAATCTGGCTTAAAACCTCATCATTGCAATAAAATTGCCTTTCAAAGTTAAGAACTATCTCTTAATTGCCAAATATAATGAGCGCTTCTCAATCTTTTTTCTTGACCTCTCTGTAGCCTTTGACACTCTTAATCACCTTCTCTCTCATTTCTAGGTTTTTATAATACTTTTTTCTTGTGATCATCATCCTATCTGTGTTTATCCTTCTGGTGTCTTTTCTACTGGATATTTGTCCTTTGTCAGTCCAGTAATACACCTATCCTATAACCTATATTAAAAATCTCTCTAGATATTTCCAGCCCACTTCTATGTGTTTCTCTTTGACCCTTATCACTTTTTCTTCTCTAAATAATCTCTCTGTTATCTCATCAGCTCTCATCACTTCAATGATAATATTTGTGCAGAAAATCTCAAGCTGTCTAAAGTCAACTCCTGCCTCTCTTCTGAGCTATAGCCTTGTGTCATCATGGGCTTCTGAACATCTCAAACTGGATATCCCATAGGCAACTCAAACTCATTGTGGCTAAAACAGAACTTGTTATTATTTACTACAAACCTTTCCCAACTTTCCAACTTATCTATTATAATTAAGGGTAGCATCATCATCACAGCCATCTAGGTATGCTGCCCCAGTGTCATCCTCATCTCATTATCCACCAACATAGCCAATCAGCCCCCATATCTTGCTGTTTTTATCTTCAAAAACAAATCATATACATCTCCTTCTTCTGGAAAAGGATGTAATAAGTACACAGGAGTACAAATGTACAATATATCCAAAGTAATTGCCAACTAATTTTCTGGAAAAGAGAGAGTGCAAACAGCTGGGGAAAGGGGGTCAGACTAGGCCTCATGTTGGAGGATGAACATAAATTGAATGTTGGAAAGATATAGACCTTCCCCCAGTGTAGGAGATAAGGATAGAAAGCATTCCAGGTATTATAAACTGTCTATGCAAAGACAAATATTTGGGGCAAGTAATGCAATATACAGGGAATATCAAGTCAATCAACTTGCTAGAAAGAAGAATGCATGAAAGAAAGAATGTGAAGTGATCCTGCAAAGGCTAGCTGGAGTCATAATGTAAAGGGCTTTTAATGTCCTTTGAATTCTATCCTAGATGCATTATGGAGCCTTGCAAGTTTCTCAATCATGGAAATGACATGATCATATCTGCATGTCAAGAATATCAATTTGCTAACTGTGTGTCGAATGGATTGGAGAGGTTAAAGAATTCAGGCAGAGAGAACAATTAGGAAGTTGTTGTAATAGTTCAGGTGAGAGGTGACAAAGGCTTGAACTAAGGTGATATTCAAGGGCATTAAATAATGTGACCACACCTGAATCCAGTATTTGGAAGGAGAGAACTGTTGAATTTTTAGCCTTCTATTGTCAATAGCAAACAGTTTGTTCCAGAAAAGGAAAAAGAAACATGATTTTTGAAGTTTAATATAGAATGAATACCTTTCTTTATGATGCATGAATGAGACCGTTCTCAACATAATAAGTTTGAGCTACTTTGTTGTTCTTAGTTGCAGCACCTTCAAATGTGAGGCCAATAGAAAAGAGAGATGTGTGTTCCCACATACATTGTAAGTAGTAACTACCAAAATATAGGTCCCAGCAAGGTGAAGGTTTTTCACAAGACCGTTGCAAAAGACTTTCAGGTTGCATGATTACTTCTAAATGTTTACAAGAAAGTGCAGTGATTATTGCTTTTTATTTAAAAGTGTTTATAATTTAGGTGTATGGCAGGGCTTCCAGTTCCTTAGCTTTCCATATCTATATTCTTTTTTGGTTTACTATGAATACTTCCCTTTCCCTTCACCCCAGGTAGTCTCACGGAGTCAAAGCCTCAGGAAGGTAAATATGAATATAGTATTTTTGTTGCAAGCCAGTGACTATTTTGTGTGAATTATTAGAAGAAGCATCAAAATGAAATAGTAATGTTGAATAAAAAATAGACTCTTCAACATGTCTGGGTCCTTTGCAGAAAGGAGAGAATTTTTTTTTTAATTAAAAGGCTTGTTTCTTGTAGGTGATACTGTATATCCCATTAACCAAACACAACTTCTCAAAACTCTGCTGATGTTTTTTTTTTCTTTTCTTTTTGACATTGAGGTGGATCCTAATTCCATAGACCAAGGCTCTCATATATATTTGTATGCATGGTAGCTGTGGAGTAATACTACTGAATATAATTTAGATAATTGACAAACCATGGGGGCACTTTTTCTGTTCACCTGACTATTTTACATTGGCTCATCATCACTCTAATTGGCAGTGGGCACTTCCTGGTCCATTTGCCATTTATTATGACAAAAGATGCTGATGTTCAATGCCACTGGGTGTGTTGTCATTTTGCCCTAGTTCTGGCATATAGTGACCCTATCACTATTGCACAGTAAATGGCATGGCTGGACATTTTCCTACATAAAAAATAACTATTTTTTTCCATCATGTCAACTCAACCTCTAAAATTGTTTAATCTTAGAACAGACATTTACCCCTTTTGCACCAGCTACATTTTAGCATGTAGTTCTTAAAACAAGCAAGCATCCATCAAAGCATTTTCCATCATTTTTCACTATTGAAAAAACTCCTTTGAAGCTTGAAATTGAAATCTGTTTCTTTCTCAACATTTCCTCACCCCTATAGATTAGGCATGTAATTATGGGCATAAAGTAGTTTCAACAGGAGTGGATCAGCCAAGCCCAAAGCTAAATGCTTTGATATGGGAGTGAAACCTATATTCTGGGGTATATTTGTGTACTTGTGCTAAAAATCCAATGGAGGGAAGATTGAAAAAGTGAGAGAAGTAATAATTTAATGATGTGTTTTTAAATGTAGCACATGTGGAGTTCTCAGATATGATTCAGACTTTCTGGGCAAAAGTCTCAGATATTTACCCTCTCATTGATATTACCTCGGGATGTCCCAGAAAAGGCTTATCACAAACTTGCCTAGACCAGAAAGCTGACACTACAACACTCAGAAAGATGTCCAAAATAGCTTAGCCTCAGAAAATAGCCACCCAAAGGTAGAATATATGTGTGTGTGTGTGTGTATATATATATATATATATATATATGTAAAAAAATCTGATGATTTCCAGAGGTCAGCATAACCCATTCCCCTTTAATCTATGCCAACTTTGTTCTCCCTGGTATTTTAATGCAATGCACTTGCTGCCTGGTCCACACATTCTCTAGGCAGATGGTACCCAAGTTACTACTCTTGTCCATTACTACTCTTGTCCATGTTGCTGATATCTTATTATTAAAGAGGATCAAAAAACTTGTAGTCCTAGATCAGGACCTAAGTTCTATTATTAGTTGTGATTGAATAACTGAGACATAGTGATACAAAGAATATCATTTAAATGTTAGGTCATAGCAGTAAAGATCAGTAAGAAAAACAAAGATGATGTTTTTAGAGGAAAGTAGTTGGATTGTGTGTATACATGTGTATTTACTAGTGCTAAATGGTAAAATGGATTATCAAATTTATAAATTAGGACCTTATTTGTAGTGCCTTCCATTCTTTTTTTAAAAATCATAAACATATTTTATTATTTTCCAGTTACATGTAAAGATTGTTTTCAACATTATTCTTCATAAGATTTTTAGGTCCAAATTTTTCTCATTCCCTTCCATCCCCCCTCCCCATGACAGAAAGCAATCTGATATGGGTTATATATGTGCAATCAAATTAAACATATTTCTGCATTAGTCCTGTTGTGAATGAAGAATCAGGACAAAAGGAAAAAACCTCAAAAAAGAAAACAAAGTGCACAAAAGTAGAAACATGGTTCAATCTGCATTTTTTTCTGGATGTGAAGAACATTTTTCATCATGAGTCCTTTGGAATTGTCTTGGATCATTGTATTGCTGAGAAGAGCTAAATCTATTACAGTTTATTATCACAGAATGTTGCTGTTACTATGTACAATGTTCACCTGGTTCTGCTCACTTCACTCAGCATCAGTTCACTTAAGTTTTTCCAGGTTTTTCTGAAATCTGCCTGCTCCTCATTTCTTACAGCATAATAGTATTTCATTTCATACATATACCATAACTCGTTCAGCCATTTCCCAATTGATGGGGCATTCCCTCGATTTCCAATTCTTTGCCACCACAAAAAGAGCTGCTATAAATATTTTTGTACATGTGGTTTCTTTTCCCTTTTTTATGATCTCTTTGCGATACAGACCTAGTAGTGGTATTAATGGGTCAAAGGATATGCATAGCTTTATAGCCCTTTGGGGATAATTCCAGACTGTTCTCCAGAATGGTCAGATAATTTCACAAGGGCATTAGTGTTCCAATATTTCCAGTTTTTTCAACATTTATTATTTTCCTTTTTTGTCAGATTAGTCAATCTGATAGGTGTGAAGTGGTACCTCAGAGTTGTTTGAATTTGCATTTCTCTAATCAGTAGTTATTTAGAACATTTTTTTCATATGGCAATAGATAGCTTTGATTTCCTTATCTGAAAACTGCCTGTTTGTATCCTTTGACCTTTTCTCAATTGGGGAATGACTTGCATTCTTATAAGTTTGATTTAGTTCCCTATATATTTTTAAAATTAGGCCTTTATCAGAAACATTTGGCTATAAAAATTGCTTCCCAGCTTTATGCTTTCCTTCTAATATTGGCTGTATTAATTTTGTTTGTATAAAACCTTTTTGTTTTGTTTTGTTTCTATTTTCCATTCTAATCATTCTTTTAATGTGAACTAAATTTCCTTGCAGTGAAATCAAACATTAATGGTAAGTTAAAATTGATACAATTCCTGCCTGCAATCAACTAGGGGATATATGACTTGTTTATAAATAAGCTCATGACATTGTAAAATTTGACAGAATAAAATAGTGACCTAGACCACCAATGAAGTCTAAAACTTCTATTGTCAACCCCATTAGTTAAAAAATAAGTATGCACTCATCATATAAATTCATATGTGCACATATTAAAATATACATTACAAAATTTACCAAAAAATAATTTTTTTTGGTTTGTTTTTTGCAGGGCAATGGGGGTTAAGTGACTTGCTCAGGGTCACACAGCTAGTAAGTGTCAAGTGTCTGAGGCTGGATTTGAACTCAGGTACTCCTGATTCCAGTGCCGGTGCTTTATCCACTGAGCCACCTAGCCGCCCCCCAAAAACTAATTTTATAAAATTTGAGATAAAAGTAAATACAATTTGATCTGAGATCCATTAGGGGTTACTGGCTTTACTGAGTGGAAAAATCACATGTTCATATCTGTGCTTTAGGAAAAATCACTGACAGCTATTTAGAGGATGCCTTGCCTTGGGATGGGGAAAGACTTCAAGCAGGGGCACCAAAAAGGAAGCTACTACAGTAGTCCTGGTGAGTGAGGATGAGAGCCTGGTCTATAGCAGTAGCTGTGTGTGCTTTTGCAGAGGAGAAAAAAGCAGAAGATACCAAGGAGGCAAAAAATACCAACACTTAAGAACTGAGTATGAGTGTGTGTGTGTGTGTGTGTGTGTGTGTGTGTGTGTGTGTGAGAGAGAGAGAGAGAGAGAGAGAGAGAGAGAGAGAGAGAGAGAGAGAGAGAGAGAGAGAGAGAGAGAGAACAGGAGGAGTCAGTGGTCAGTGATGATATTGAGCTTTTCAATCTATGTGAATGAAAGAATAGTAGCACTCTTGCAAGTAATAAGGAAGTTTGGAAGAGTATTTGGAGCAAAAGGCCATGTAATTTTATCTGTATACATTCCTTTTAACTTAACCTGTAAGACTTACTCCAATGAACCCTAAACTCAAAGCAGGTTAGGCAGGGATCTTGCCTTAGAACGCAGTGCCTAATCCCTAAAGATTGACTGCAATATTCATAAGATGATCTGTGGCTGGTGATGATAATGGTGAGGGGTTGATGGAATAGATTTTCCTAGGGAAAACTATGAAATGACTTCTCTATATGCCCTGTGATCTGTTCTAGGATAGTTTCATTGATCAACCAAGGTCCAGCTCAGATGGGGGAAAATTTAGAGTTTGCACAGTGGGGAAAGGTTAGGAGTAGAAGAGTGTTAGAAAATAAAGCTAGTTGTGGGTGTTTGAGAGAAGTCCCACAAGTGATTATTAGTAGAAGATAGACTGCAATCCAGGGTATAACATTCTCTCTCTCTCTCTCTCTCTCTCTCTCTCTCTCTCTCTCTCTCTCTGTATATATGTGTGTGTGTGTGTGTGTGTGTGTGTGTGTGTGTGTGTGTGTGTGTGTGTATTTCCTTTTTTTGCAGGGCAATGAGGGTTAAGTGACTTGCCCAGGGTCACATAGCTAGTAAGTGTCAAGTGTCTGAGGCCATATTTGAACTCAGGTCCTCCTGAATCCAGGGCTGGTGCTTTATCCACTGCACCACCTAGCTTCCCCCATAAGCTGCAATCTATATTCTCAGTCTTCTATTTGTGGAACTCAGGCCATGTACCCAGACTGTTCCCTGACTTGGAATACCACAGATTTAGACAAAGTGCTCTTAAAATATTTGAGGACTAAGACATCACTTTCTGCTGGGGATGAGAGGATCCTGCAGGATAAAGCTAGTCCTGGTTTGGGACCTGAAGATAAAAAGCATTTCCATATGATGAGATGAAGAACAATTGTATTATATCTAGTGTGGGGAATGACTTCCATTAACAGATTATAGATAGGGGGGTAGTGCAGGAGGGATTCTCCTGGACTTTTTGCTAAAATATATTAACTAAATCATGATTTTCCTAGTTGGTTATCCCTTTCTGGATGCTGCCAATTGATCATTAACTGTGACCTATAAAGATATCCTACTACATTCGTTTTTATTGAGAAATGACAATATTGAGAATGATCACTACAATTGCATAATATTTTGATCCCAATGCATTTTTCATTCATTCAAGAGAAAAAGGCAAAACAAACAAACAAAACCTGTCCACTGTGTTCTAGGAACGAAGACTTTATAGCATGAGCAGAAGTCTTTTCACCTACACCAACATATACAAACTGTCTGATGGTGGCTTATAATGACAGGAATTCCTTTTAGGTCTGGGGGTGTTTGTAACTTGGCCTCTCCATTGTCCTTTAGTTTTATTTATTGACTTCAAAACATTTATAAATTCTGGGCTCTAACCATGCTTATCTAAGCTTCCCCCAGAAACCTGCCATTCTGAAGGACTGCTTGATGCAATTCTACATAGGCTTATTAAAGCATGTTTTGGTCCATTTGTTTTGTGTTCTCCAAAGTTCAGCTTTCCAAACAATGGTTGTGTGGGAATTCTACCTGCTATCCATTCTCTACACCTAGGAAGAGCATAATTGAATGGAGATATCAATGGACTTAAAGGCACAGGAAATACTTTATATATATATATATATATATCTGGTGAATTGAACTGAATTGAATCAAGAACCTGGTTTTGAGGGAGCCAAGATGGCAGAGGAGAGGCTGTGATTCCCACAAGCTCCCAATAAACCCATCCAGTCACTTCCAAACAATGCCATAAAGACAAACAAACAAACAAAAAAACCAACAAAAACACCCAGAGAAGCCTAATGCACATAAAAACAGAGTGAGACTATTTTCTAGCCAAAGATGTCAATTGGGATCACCTGCTTGTCAGGCTGATAGAGGAGCTCAACACGTGGTCCAGATCCAGCCAGGAACAGACCATGCCTCCACCACCTTGGAGTTTCCAGTACCAGCAGCTTCTTCTGACCCTCAGCACATAGACTGGTAAGGGGTTTCAGCAGTTGGCTGGGGGTGAAGTGGCTGTGGTCTCTGCTGGAGTTGGGGCAAAGCACCCTTGTTCTGAACCAGTGGGCTGAATTGAGTGGTGGTGGCCCAGTGGGGGAAGGGCACAGGCAAGCCAAGCTTCTGATCATAGAGAATCAGATTTCAAGTAATTAAAATACTCTAGAGCTCAAAGATGGAGTAACATACATACTCAAGGGGGTATAGTAATATATTGTGCCCTGAGGGAAAGTGGGAAGGGAAGGAGATGGGGGGGGGGGAGGCAAAGGAAGGAAGGACAGATTGGGGGAGGGGGCAGTAAAAAGCAAAATACTTTAAAGGAGGGATAGGGTGAAGGAAGATAGAAAATAGAGTAAATATCAAGGGGAGGGAATAAGATGGAGGGTAATACAGTTAGCAATAATAACTGTGAAAGAAATGATGAACAGGATGCTATCAGAACGATGTTTGAAAAATGCAAACCATCAACAGAGGAAGAACTGATGCTATCTGAATACATCTTGCAGTATGATTTTATTTGTTAGCTCCTCTTTCTAAAGGTATTTTCTCTATTTTCTTTGACAACCTGACTAATGAGGAGATGTTTTGCATAATTTCACAAGTATAACTTATATTGAATGGCTAGATTTCATAGGGATGAATGAGGCAGGAGGGAAGAAGAAAATGTAGAACACAAAGTTTTAAAAAATCAATGTGAAAAGTAATGATGAGCAGGAGGAGTTCAGAGAAACCTAGAAGGACTTACATAAACTGATGCTGACTGAGAGGAGCAGAAGCAGGAGAACATTGTACACAGTTACAGCAACATTGTGTGATGAACCATGGTGATAGACTTGGCTCTTTTTAGCAGTGCAATGGTCCAAAACAATTTCAAAGAACTTCATGATATAAAATTTTCTCAACACCCAGAAAAAAAGAACTGTGGTTTGTGAATGCAGATTGAACCATACTGTTTCTACTTTTGGGATGTTTTTTTTCCTTCTTTGTTGAAGATTTTCCCTTAGGCTCTGACTTTTCTTTCTTTTTTTTTTTAGTGGGGCAATGGGAGTTAAGTGACTTGCCCAGGGTCACACAGCTAATAAGTCTCGAGTATCTGAGGCCGGATTTGAACTCAGGTCCTCCTGAATTGAAGACCAATGCTTTATCCACTGTGCCACCTAGCTGCCCCTCTGACTCTTCTTTCACAATATGACTAATGTGGAAATATGTTTAATGTGATTGCACATATATAACTTATATTAGCTTGTTTTCTGTCTTGGGGAGGAGGGAGGGAAGGGAGGGTGGGTGAAAAATTTGGAATTAGTAATCCTGTGAAAACAAATGTTGAAAACTATCCTTATATGTAACTGGAAAATAATAAAATACTGGACTAAAAAAACCTGGTTTTGGGTTGTGGCTTTTCCACTTACTAGCTATTTAAATTTGGCTCAATTCACCTAGTTCCTTTGGGCCTTAGTTTACACATATATTAAATAAAGACAACTGTATTAAATATACCTTATAGGACTGTTGTGAGGATCAAGTGAAGTAATTAATGTTATAGAAAATGGTCTCTGCCTATACTTTTGGAGTTTAACTTTTGTTTTTTTTTTTTTTACAAAAATTAGTAAGTAGACTATATATTGCTATCCCACTGGACTATGGTGATTTTCTTTTCCACTGTAAAATGTGCTACTTGTAGACAGAATCTGGAATTCATTGCTCCCACATTTTCCCATCAATGCGTTATTTGCTCCCAGCATCTTCAATTTGGCCACTGTGCCTGTCTAACAATTTTACATTATATTATTTGTCTCCGACCTCTTTATTAACTCAACATATCTTTCAAATCTGTTTTACATCCATTTATCCTTTACAATCTCAATCCAGATGTAAAAGTTGAGCATCCATTTCTAAGCTCAAAGAAGAATTTTAAAATGGCACCTATCAGGGCAGCTAGGTGGCTCAGTGGATAAAACACTGGCCCTGGATTCGGGAGTACCTGAGTTCAAATTTGGCCTCAGACACTTGATACATACTAGCTGTATGACCCTGGGCAAGTCACTTAACCCCCATTGCCCTGCAAAGAAAAAAAAAAAAAAGAAAATGGAACCTATCAGCATGTCCATGATTTGGTTCTTTTCTCATGGCCACAAAAATTTAAGGACTTTCTTAACTAAATAAGAAATTTCAAGGTATGTAGTTAATTCTTCTACAAAGGACAATATTTTTTTCCACTGTGAAAAGCTGTAACAATATGAGACGTCATTATTTGAAGAATTATTTTTATTATTCTCACCTAATTAATATTTGATGGTGTTCACATGGAAATAGTCCTTGGACATGTCTAATTTGCTGTTATTTTGTGCTTAATGGTCATGAGATTTTCACAAGTGAATAGAATAACTTTATAGTGAATAATAAGAAAGCAATTATTTAGCACTTATTATGGGTGAAGGACTCTGATAAGTCCTTAAGACAATATAGTAATGTACTATCAAGGGGCTCATATTATAGTGCGGGGGAGATAAAATCTATAAGAGATTTCAGCTATAAGATGAAGAGGTCCAGTGGCCTTTAGGGTAAAATTGCAATGTAGATCAAATGCTTCTTATCTAATTTCATTTCCATTGATAAAACTATATCCATTTCTGAGGTTAAACCATTTAAAAGTGCCAAAGATATTGGGGGTGAGGTCTTTCTTTTCTCAGTTGTTAGTAGTTATAACTTCTGAGGAGGCAAAGCTTATAGCCCCCACAGAGGCAATTACAATAGCATATCTCTACAAGTAATGTTTCCTGGATGATTGCTCCTAAAACCATAGTAGAAGCAGGGTCAGTGGTTCAGGGTGAGAAATAGGGAGTTTCGCCATTGCTACATGGAACTTATGATTTGAGCATATCATTTCTTTCAAGGTATATCGCATGTTTCTAAGTTTTTTGTTTTCTTGGTAGTGCAACCAGGGTTAAGTGATTTGCCCAGAGTCACACAGTTAGTAAGTGTCAAGTGTCTGAGGCTGGATTTGAACTCCAGTCCTCCTGAATCCAAGGCCAGTGCTTCATCTACTGTGCCACCTAGCTGCCCATTTCTAAATATTTTAAACCTGAAACATTATGCTGTCTATTTTTTGATCATTTGAAGTAAAATCATCTAGCATTTGGTATATGCTTATTATGGGCTGGGCTATATGATTATTATTTGGAATATAATGCAAAGCAAAAAGACAGTTCCTGTGCTCAAAGAACTTAAATTCTAATGGGAACTAATAGAGAAATACAACATATAAAAAGGAAGCTGAAAAAAGCAGGAGTTGGGGGAGAGGGTACTTGTGCAGAGGCATGGTGGGGAAAAAAAGCCAGATAATCAGGAATGTAACCCAGAGAAAAAAGGAGTAAACATAGGTGCTTAGACATTTCTTTAAAATTGAGGTTCCAAAAGAAACTGAAGAATTAGAAGAGTTCACAGAAACAGAGGAATCCTTCAAGTTAAGAAGACTTCTGGGACACAGTAATATATAAGTTGCTCAGTTACTAAGTTTGGTGTACTTAAGAATAACCTTTAATTTCTGGAGGTAATTTCCTGATACTGAATGGCCATCATCATCATCATCAAATTTTCTGTTTCTATAGACAAAGCAGGCAAACAGCCATCAGTTTAATGGAACATCTGGTTAGTTGAGTTCATGTAGATGTCATCCATGGAATATCTTTTGATTTCACTCCTGAATTTTGGCCTTTTCATTAACACCAACCAGAAACCAAAACATTCAACAAATTCTTAAGCAATGCTTTCTGAAGTTATGCCCTCTTGTATCGAAGTATTTCTATAAAAAAAATAACATATATCTTCAGATCTGTAGCTATCAGTCACCTGCCTCCTTTTGATGAGCAGTATTCTTCATTACTTAGCTGCTTTAGGGTTATGACTCCTGTGTTTCATTAACATTAAAAGAGTTATTTTTTAACCTTTTAATTCATTCTTATCCATTATGCCATGTCAAAAATGTGCATTAATACTGGTATTGAAGGGGTTTTAATTGCTGTGAACATTTTCTTCCCATTATGTTTAATTTCATTATCCTATTTAGTCTCTTAAAATACTTTGCCTCAGTTTTCTCCTTTCTAGACTTGTCCTCAATGCGTTTTGACTGGAGAAGGACAGGTCATTTGTAAGTATTATCTTCATCTATTGGTTCAATTTGACCTCCATATTAATGACCAATCATTTAGCCTCACTTCTTTTGGGCACATTAAGAATGTTACACTTACTGATGATACCAAATGTATTTTGGTATCATGGGAGAAAAAAGGCTCTATGAGAGAAAATAGCTATTAAGTGTATTTTTGCAGTATAGCCATATAACTTGGTGTAATTCATGTTCACCTAGAGATTAATAATTATTTTGGCTTGACTCTCTCTTGGACTTGAAAGACATGTTTAGTTTTATTCAGGAAGTATAAACATAGATTTAAGGGTAGGCAGAACTATAGCAGACTTAAACCACCACCTTGAATGATGCTATATTTTGTACTGATGCCTTGATATGTTTTATATTAACTATTCTTGACATTATTGTATTGATGTCATGTTTTATATGAATAGTTTTCCATATGGATATCAATTATTTTATTATCCTAACCATCTTTGGAACTAGTGTATATAGTTGTTGCATTTGACAAAGCCAGCCATGATTGTTGAACTGATCTAAAAGGTTTACAATAATTAATAAAAACAGGTTAAAAGTTGCAGTGCTTTTTGGCAATTTGTCCAAAAAATCACTGAACTCAAAAGTTGTCCTTTATACTCCTTAGACATTTATTGCACATTCATTTTACTACTCAGTCAATACACTGTTCACAGGTATATACACACATGTATATATGTTGTATATATAGTGTATATAATATACATAATTCAATGCAATACAATATAATGAACATGCTCCATATATGTATGTATGTTTGTATATGTGCATGCATATGTAAACACATATACACATTATATAATATATAAACTTGTTTATACATAGATACATGCATATATATGTGTGTATATACACACACATACATGCACACATAGACACACATATACAAAGCATTTAGACCTTGGAAAACTCAAATCTCTCTCTCTCTCTCTCTCTCTATATATATATATATATATATACACACACACACACACACACACGTGAGTTTTCCAAGGTCTAAATGCTTTCTATTAATATATATGTCTTTATATATACATTACACATATATACATGTACATATATATAAATATGGATATGGATATAGATGCTGATATAGATATAGATAAAGATATAGCCATAGATATAGACATATAAATTTGAGTTTTCCAAGGTCTAAATGCTTTGTATAAAGGAGGGTACATAAACATAACTGGCAAACTTTTGGAGGGATTACAGGTATTCTCAACTTTTTTTTTTTAAGTAGCTCTGTGATACATTCTTTTGAGAAAGATCAGATCAGGCTGCATCCATGAGAAAACAGCTAAGATTCTTTCCAAGGAATTTATTCATCATTATGATTTTTGAGCCACTATTTATTAATCTTGTCTGTACTTTCCTATCCCAGTTTTTCAAAGATGGTCATCTCCCTCAACATAACTGATCCTTTGTTCAGTGGCATCTATGGCATCCTTTCAGTATATAAGCTTTCTGTTTCATAGTTCATTCAAGTTGCATTTTTTTGGTTATATTGGATTTTTGACTATATGGACAATTATACATTTTCCCATATCATACTCTTCAATGGTTTATCTTTTCTACAATTTCTTTGATTCTCAAGTAACTATACTATGTCTTGTGATTGTTTAGAAAATTTTATAATCAGACTTTGATTTTTGATATATTTATGCCTTCCACATTAATTTAGTTGTTCTGAAAATTATTTGGAGGTTTTAATGGACTATAAACTCAATATAAGGCAGTCTCAATTGTGAGAATCAGAGCTCCACCCTGAGGAGAAAGCACGAGACTTGGCATCCTCATGTGACTTGGCTTCGAGAAGTTAGTCTATAGAACCGCCTGTAGTCATGTCACTCAAAGCTACCAGCCAATTAGCTTGGAGCTTCTGGGAGAAGCTGCTGAGGATCTGTCTCTTTTCATTTGTCATATTGGCTTGGCAGCAGAGCTTCACGTGGGCTGCTAGGAAAGGAGGGTCCCTCTTTTCTTTCGGGACTTTGGTGTGGTGGGAGACAGAAAAGGTGGACGGAGAAAAAGAGAGGAAAATAGATAGACTTTTCTGGCATTACAGGATCCTATGTGTTGTCTTTACTCTTTAATAAATCCTTAAAAGCCTAAACTCTTGCTGAATTTATCAGTAAATCTTAGCCAGGTTCCCCTCCCCCCCCCCAAAACAAACAAACAAACCCCCAAGAACAAAAACAAAACCTGGAGGGGCAGGTTAGGACCCACATTTAGATTTTAAACATCACACAATATAAGGCTCAATATGTATTTATCTCCCAAAGAAGCTAAATTTATTTTGTATTTCAGTGATAGCTTCCTATAAGAGGCAAGTGATTCTGCCATTGGGTTTCATTTGGAGTATTATGAACAATTTCTGGCACTATGTTTTTTTGTTAGTATATTGGAGGGACTCTAGACAAGGGAAAATAGGATAGTGAAGGGTCTTGAGTCCATATCTTGGGATGGACTTGGGTTGAACTGTTAATTTTAGCCTAGACAAGAGAAGACAAAGTAGGTCCAAGATAGCTAGATTACAATATTGTAAGGGCTGCCATATGGGGTAATGAATTGAACTTCTTCTGTATGTCTCCAGAATCCAGACCATCGAGCAATAGGAAGAAGTTTCAAAGGGCAAATTTAACTCGAGGCAAAACAAAGCAAAATGTCTCAACAATCAGAACTTTCCAGAAGTTGTAATGGATTAGTTCAAGTTGGTAAGTTTGAGTGCAACTAGGTGGTACAGTGGAAAAAGCACTGACCCTGGTTTCAGGAATACCTGAGTTCAAATGTGGTCTCAGAAACTTACTAGCTGTATAATTCAATTAAGCTGACCAAAGTCTGGCTGTGTCCATTTCTTCATTTGTAAAATAAGAATAATAAATAAATAAACCTACTTCTCAGAGTTATTATGCAGATAAAATGAGATATATTTGTAAAGTAATTAAAAAACATTAAAGCATTATATAAATGCTAGCTATTATTATTACCATGATAGAATCAAGCACCCCTCATTCCATCACTTGACAATCTTGGTAATTGTAAGGTGAACACATCTTATTATACCCTATCTATTTCCTATATTCACAGGAAGAGCTATAACATATTGATTAGTTTGCTATTCCAACCAGAGTTTTAAGTTGTTTATTGTTGTTATTGTTATGATCTCAGTTCTGGATATGGATTTTGTGATTATTAGCTGCTACATGTTTAACATGTTTTACAGATGGAGATAGATTTATGAAACTTATCAAGCAAATAAACTTGCTGAGTTGTTAAATTAAAGAACATATTATATTTATAGCAGGGTTAGGAGTATAGATATCTATATACTCCACCAACACTCTCTATGTGGTCATGATGTTTGACTGGCTGCACATTTTGTGTTTTAGGCCTTGATATGAAAACACTGGATTTGAGAACAAGCAGGTGTTTGGCAATTTTAGCAAGTGTGATCTTTACAGATGATATTGAATAGTAGGATGGAATTGGGCCAGAGATATACCAGTAATGAATCAGAGAGTTCATGTTAAAGAAAGAAACAGATTGTTCTGAACTTAATTTTCAGAAAAAAGTCAGCAGTATATCAGCTAAAGCATAAAAGTGGGTCCTTTGCTTGTTTCTATGGATTGATGTAGTCATACAGAAAAAAAAAACATTAAAATTTGATTATATTAGTAAGAATACAAGGACCAATAACTTGAGAAAGTTGGAAGGAATTATATTTTGAATCTATATGGTGAGGTTTTCATAAGTCAGGAGGTAATTTTCTTCACCATCATTAACATTGGGAAGCAGAGAAAGTATTAGATTAAGATAGTGGTGGAATTGCATCTCAACTTCCCTACTTCTACTTCACCCTCCCAGAGAAGGCAAGCAAATTGATATGGATTATACATAGACAGCCATTCAAAACACACTTGCATATTAACCATATTGAGAAAAAAACCGACCATAGAAACAAAAAAATCATAACACCAAATGAAGAATTTTTAAAAAAATAGCATAGCTAAATCTGCATTCATACTTCATCAATTCTTTCTCTGAGGATGGATACCATATTTCATCATAACCCCTTCAGAACTGTTTTCAATTATATTGCTGAGAAATTCACAGTTGCTCATTGTATAATAATGCTGCTACTGGTTATAAGGTTCTCCTGGTTCTAATCACTTCTGCATAGATGCATATGTTGTTGTTGTTTTTTGTTGTTGTTGTTTTGGTGGGGCAATGAGGGTTAAGTGACTTGCCTAAGGTCACACAGCTAGTAAGTGTCATGTGTCTGAGGCCAAATTTGAACTAAGGTCCTCCTGAATCCAGGGCCAGTGCTGTATCCATTCCACCACCTAGCTGCCCCCTATGGTTTGCTTTTTTTTGAATGCATATGTTTTTATAGGTTTTTCTAAAACCATCCTCCTTGTCATTTAATATAGTATTATTGTGTTATGAGAAATGAAAAGCAGAATGATTTCAGAAAGGCCTAGAAGACTTGTATGAACTGATACATAATGAAGTGAACAGAACCAAGAGAACATTGTGAACAGTGACAGCAATAATGCTTGATGAATTGTTAATGACTTAACTATTCTCAGCAATACTAAGATCCAAAACAATTCCAAAGGACTAATAAGGAACCATACTATTGACCCCCACAGAAATAGCCAATGTTTATTGAATAGAGATTGAAGCATGCTATTTTTTACATTAATTTTTTTCCTTTTATCCAAGTTTTCTTGTACAAAATTACTAATATGGTAATGTTTAACATAATTGTACATGTACAAGCCATATCTGATTGCTTACTGCCTCTGGAAGAGGGAAGGGGAAGGAGGGAAGGAGGGAAGGAGGGGTTAAATTTGAAACTCAGAATTTTAAATAAAATGTTTATTATTTGGGGAAAAAAGTGTTTTGTAATTGTTTTCATATAGATCCTTGTTTTTTCTTGGTAGCTAAACTCCTGAGATTTCATATTATCTACTGCTATTTTAAATTAAATTTCTCTATCTCTTGCTGATGGACTTTGATAGTAACATATGGAAATGCTGATGATTTATGTGGGGTTTTTCAAATCCTGCAACTTTGCTAACTAAGTTTCAGTTGATTTTCTAGGATTCTGAAAGTATGCCATTATCACATTATCTTAAATGAGTAATAGTTTTGTTTCTTCATTGCCTAAGCTAATTCCTTTAATTTCTTTATCTTCTCTAATTGCTATTGTTAGCATTTCTAGTACAATAATAACTAAGAGCAGTAATAATGGACATTCTTGTTTCCTCTTTGTTTTTATTGGGAAAACTTCTATCCTATGTCCATTAAAGATAATGCTTGCTAATCATTTTAGAAAGATACTACTTAACATTCCATGCAAAGCTCCAAATTATTCATCTGCTTTCCAGTATTTTTATTTTATTTTACAAATGATTTGTATTTTTCAAAAGCTTTTTTTACACCTATTGAGATAATCATATTTTTTTGCTTTTGTTATTAATATGGTCAATTATGCTGATAATTGTCCTAAAAGTGAACTAGTCCTGCATTCCTGGAATAAATCCCATTTTGTCATAATGTACAACATTTGCAATATGTTACTCTAATATCATTGCTACCATTTTATTTAAAATTTGGGGATTGATATTCATTAGGGAATTTGGTCTATGTGTTTCATAGTCTGGTTTGGCTCTTTCTGGTTTATGCATTGTTGTTGTTGTTGCTATTGTTTATCCTTCATTTTCAAAGGGGACCATGACAATGGAATGATGTTGTGACTTGCAGTGAATAGGATTTAAGTGAGGAAACTCACGGTCATGAACCTCACTCTCTCTTCCAGAGCCATCAGGTTCCAGTGGCAAGATATATGTATGTATGTATGTATGTATGTGTGTATGTGTGTATGTGTGTGTGTGTGTGTGTGTGTGTGTGTGTGTGTGTGTGTGTGTTTAAATCAATTAGAGTAAAGTGACTTGCCCAGGGTCACAGAACTGGTAAGGATCTGAGGTGAGATTTGAACTTAGGTCCTCTTGAATCCAGGGCCAGCACTCAAGCCACTGTACCACTTAGCTGCCTCTTAGATAGCACCAAAATTGTGTTATGAAAAGAATATGATAAAACTCCTTCTTGGCCTATTTTTCCAAATAATTTATCTAGTACTGGAATTAATTATTCTTTAAATGTTTGGTGGAAGTCACTTGTGAATCCATCTGATGCTGGGGATTTTCTTTTAGGGAGTCCATGGAAGGTTTGTTAAATGTCTTATTCTGAGATAGGATTATTACACTATGCTATTTTCTGTTAATCTGGGCAATTTACATTTTAAAAAATATTTATTCATTTTGCTGAGATTGTTAATTTTTTGGAATGTAATAAAGCAAAATAGCTCCTAATAATTACTTTAGTGTCATCTTCATTAATGGTAATTCATGCTTTTCATTTTTGATACTGGCAATTTAATTTTCTAGTTTTTTAAAAAAATCAAATTAATCAATTGTTTATTTTTTATTGTTTTTGTTTCATAAAATCAGATCAGTTTTATTGATTAGTTCACTGGTTTTCTTAACTTTTACTTTTCTTAACCTCTCTTTTAAGTTTCAGGATTTCCAATTTGGTGTTTAATTGGAGATTGTAATTTGTTCTTTTTCTAGTTTTTTGTTTAGTTGTATGCCTTATTCATTGATCTATTCCTTCTCTATTTTATTAATATAAGTATTTACAGATATAAATTTTCCACCACATACTGCTTTGTTTGTATCCTACAAATTTTATGTTATTTTCTTTTTTTCTTTTTTCTTTTTTTTTTTTTTAGTGAGGCAATTGGGGTTAAGTGACTTGCCCAGGGTCACACAGCTAGCAAGTGTTAAGTGTCTGAGGCCAGATTTGAACTCAGGTACTCCTTCCTGACTCCAGGGCCAGTGCTCTGTCCACTGTGCCACCTAGCTGCCCCCTGTTATTTTCTTTAATGAAATTATTGATGGTTTCTATGATTTTTTCTGTGATCTCTTCATTCTTTAGGATTAGATTATTTAATTTTTACCGAATTTTAACCCATGTTTCCCGACTTTTATTAAATGTGATTTTTATTAAATTATGATATGAAAAAGCTGCATTTAACATTTCTGATTTTCTGCATTTGTGGGATTCTAATGCCTTAGTATATCACCAGATTTTGTGTTGGTACTATGTAACACTGAGAAAGGTATGTTATATTTTATTTCTATTCAATTTTCTCCAGAGGCCTCTCACATCTAACTTATAAAATTCTTTTCATCTCCTTAACTACTTGTATATTCTTGCTTAGATTTATGTGTTTCTGAGAGGTGAAGTTGAGGTTCTTTACTATTATTTCCTCCTATAACTCATTTAACTTTTCCTTTAAAAATGTGGATGCTATACCATTTGGTGCATATATATCTAGTATTGTTATGATGTAATTGTCTATGCAAAGCTTCTTAAATTGTGGGTCATAACCCCATATGGGGTCACATAACAATATGAGGGCCATGAAAAATTTCACAATAGTAAAAGTTTATGTGTACCTATTTTATATGTCTATATATGTGGGGCATGTAACAATTTCTCAGGCAAAAAGGGGTAACGAGTGGAAAAAAATCTATGGTACCTTTTAGTAAAATATAGTTTCCCTGTTCATTTCTTAATTAGATCCACTTATTGCTTTTGCTTTTCTGAGATCCTGATTACTCCCCCTACTATCTTTTTTTAAAACTATTTTTCATCAGCTGAAGCATAATAGAATATGCTCCAGCTTTTTATATTTATTCTGTGTGTCTCTCTGTTTCAAGTGTGTTTCTTGTAAACAACATATTGTTGGAGTCTGTTTTTTAATCAAATTTGTTATTCATGTCCATTTTATGAGTTAGTTCATCTCATTTATTTTCACATTTAGAGTTACTAACTGTATATTTAATTACATCCTATTCCTTCTTCATTTATCTCACCCTCCTCTCTTTTCAGAAATCTGTTTTGCTCTTGACCACTGCCTCCCTTAATCTGCTCTTCCCTCTAATCCCTTCTCTTCTACTTCTTTGCAGAGCAAGATAGATTTATATACCCAACCAAATACATATATTTTTACTTCTGGGCCAATTTTGATGAGAGTAAGGTTCAAGGTTCAAGCATTGCCCACCACCCCACTCACCTTCCTTTACACTGCCAAAGTGCTTCATTTTGTACTCCTTTTATGTGACATAATTTACTGGATTCTTTCTTTCCCTTACCCCTTTTCCCAGTGGATCCCTCTTTCTCTACGCTTAATTTAATTTTTTAAAAATATTTATCCCATCATAATCAACTAACACCCATTTCCTCTATCTAAATAGACATCTTCTAACTGTTTTAATAATGATAAAATTCTTAGGAGTTACAAGCCTCATCCTCAATTGTAGGAAGGTAAACAATTGAACCATGTTAAATTCCTTATGACTTTTTTTTGTTTACCTGTTTATGCTTTTTTTGAGTTTCATATTTGAAGGTCATTTTTTTCTATTCAGTTCTTATGTTTTCATCATGGATGAATACTTGAAAGCCCTCTATTTCATTGAATATTAATTTTTTCCTGAAGGTTTCTCCTTAGTTTTGCTGTATAGGTTATTTTTGTTGTAATACTAAATATCATATTACAAATCCCCAAATATTTTAATCTAGAAGCTGCTAAATCTTATGTTAGACTGACTGTGGCTCAAAAATATTTGCAGTGCTTTCCAGCTGCCTCAAATATTTTCTCCTTGACCTGGCACCTCTGGAATTTGGTTATAAGATGCCTGGGAATTTTCATTTTGGGATCTTTTTCAGAATATGATTGGTGGAGTCTTCCATTTCTATTTTACTCTTTGGGCCTAGAATATAAGGACACTTTTTCTTGATAATTTCTTGAAATATTATGTGTAGGCTATTTTCTTGAACATGACTTTCAGATAGTCCAGTTCTCTTTAGTGGATTTTTATGCCTCTTTTACCATTTGGCCAATTCTGTTTTTTAAGGTATAATCTTCTTCAGTACTTTTGAGCCTCCCTTACCAAATTTTTTATTCTTTATTTTTTTTTATTTTCTTGCATTCCTCTCATTTCTTGTCCCAAATTTTCTCTAGCTCTTTTATTTTATTTTATTTTTTTTGTGGGGCAATGGGGGTTAAGTGACTTGCTCAGGGTCACACAGCTAGTAAGTGTCAAGTTTCTGAGGCCAGATTTGAACTCAGGTACTCTTGAATCCAGGGCTGGTGCTTTATTCACTGTGCCACCTAGCTGCCCCTCTTATTTGATTTTTGAAATTCTTTTTGAGCTTTTCTAAAAAATCATTTTGTTCCTGTGACAAATTAACCTTTTTTTCTTTTGAAGCTTTGCATGTTGCTATTTTGACTTTGTTGTCTTCAATTTTTGTTTCTTGATCTTCCCTGTCATTATAGCAATTCTCTATGGTCAGATTCTCTTCTCATTGTTTGATCATTTTTTCCAGTTTTTTTTTTACTTATGACTTTATGTTATAGTTTGACTCCACTTCTATCATATAGAGGATACTGTTTCCTTCATCAGAACTTTCTTGCTGATGTTTTAAGAGATGGTTCTGGTGGTTTGTAAGTTTTCACTTTTTCAAGGTGGTATGATCTAAGGAGAGGTGTGGTCACTGCTCTTCTGTCCTCTGCTCTTGTCTGTGATTGACCACAACTACATATCTGCCCTGGAACTGTTACCAAGGCCCCTGAACCTCTATGGCTGCAAGTGCTAGTGAGCTTGTGCTTCTCTTAGTGTTTTGACTGTGACCCAGAACTGCATGCAGGTAGTGAGACAGAGTCCTGCACCCAGTGCCAGCAAAGGGTCCCCTGTAATCTTCTTCTGACCAGCTATTCAAATCCCTTTCTCTCTGTGGGCTGAGAGCTCCAGAAGCTTCTACTGCTTATTGCTACTAATCTGTCTCCAAGGTCTGGTTCTGCTGGACACATTGGGCTTACATTTTGTTATATACATTAGACTGACCATCAGCCCATTAAGCTAGACCTTTCCTGCTGAAGTTATCCTGTGCTCTAAAATTGTTTCCCCTTAACGTTTTATTGGTTCTGAGGCTCCAGCATTAAATTTGAGGCATTATTTTAAAATTTAGTGGAGGGAAATTTGTGAGATTTCAGGAGAACCCCTATGTTTATTCTACCATCTTGCTTCCACCTCCCTTTCAAGTATTTTAGGAGCACACATTTATATGCAATTACTATATGAATTTTAAATTATTCATCTAATAATAACTTAAATGATTACATGATCAGAATTCTTAGAGGTTGGTTATACCATCATATACTGAATCCTGGAAGTGACCTTGGAGGCCATTCATTTCGACACCATCACTTTGCATGTGAAGAAATTGAGCCCAGAGAGGTTATATAACTTATACAGAAGTTGCCACAGAGCTAGTTGCTGGCAGAGGAGATAATTCAATTCAGATCATATACAAAATCCAGCATTTTTTCACTGTACCACACTGTTTCTCTCTTATTATTAGCAAGTACTATTATTTCCATATTATAGATAAAGAACCTTATACTCAAAGAGGTTAAAAACTTATCCAACGTCCCCCAATTAGTATCAGAACCATTATTCAAAACCATCTCCAAGGGCAATGCTCATTCCACCACAACACACTGTTTTAAATTCACTGTAGTCTGTCATTCAAACAAAGTTCTAAGAAATTTTAGCTTGTTAAATTTATTTTTTTTCAGTTTCAAGTTACTCTGAAAATGAGAGTAATAAAGCTAAATTTCTCTTTAAAATACTCCATTATACATATTTTCAGTTAATTTATATTGGCCTTCTTCCAATTACAGCAAATTAATTAACTTTGCCTCTCAAGACTACACAGATGGTATCATCAACCTTCTTCCCCAATCTTTTCTATTTCTTTTGGTACTCTCATTCTCCCAGTCACCAAAGAGGTTATACTGAAAGTTAGTGTTAGAGGGTGAAAATCTCCTTTAGAGTTCAAGATTGGGTTCTGGTTAAAGATCATACAATAGATATTTATCTATTATTAAAATGATGCTATGTTGAATTCTACCTAAAAAGCTCCATCTGGCTGTCTTCTAATATCTCCAAAAATGACTGATGCTGAGTTTGAAGTCAAACATGTATTCTATAATGGTTTTACATGTCACTGTTTGCCCTTATTAAGGAAGGGATAGGAACTGAAACTGCAATTCATTTCATGGCCAAGGAAACTCCTTTTACCAATGCATATCAGGAGCTTTTCTGTAACTTGCTATCTTTCAAAGTTTCCTGGTGAACTAAGAAATTGTGACTTCTCTAGACTTAAAGCCAACATGTGTTGAACATGGGATTTGAACTCAAGTCTTCCTGACTTGAGGCCTATTGTCCATTCACTACTCTATACTTCCAGTCATTATCTAGTAAGTTGCTTGAAAGTACATTCGGTATCAAAATGCATATAGTAGCTGTTAATTATTTTTTGTTGTTGAATCGGAATGAATTTTCTTCAAAAACAAGGTTAGGAAAAAGATCATAGAATTTAGACCACATTTCAGGATGGGTATAATTCTTTTATTCTAATTATGTATAGTATTTTTAAGAAGAGTTCCTGGAATGTAGTACCAGAATGTTTAAAGGAGATATAGTATAAACAAATCATAGGTTAATGACCATAAATTCCACCAACTCCAACCCTCTCATTTTTGGCAAAGAGGAGACTAAGACACAGAATGGTATGAGTGAATTGTGCTGGGATATACCATTAATATCATCTTTGCTTTCCTGTAAATGTAGGAATTACTCAGGAAATAACATCTATACTGTTAGATATTATTCATTGAAACTAGAAAATCCTTTAACACTTTGATAGGAATTGAGATGTGGATATTACTAAGAAACTTTTGTTGACATAAGAATTCACTCAACATCCTTGGGCTATATTCTTTTGAAACTGCTTATAATATCAATGTTTGACTCATTCCATCAACAGTGGAATAAAGGGATCTAGAATAGGTGCCCTCACATGCCATTTTCCCCATATAACCATGTTCAATTGATAACTATTTCAAGACCTGTTTTTCATCTGTTGTCATGGCCAAGGAATGTTAGGCAGCTCCTTTATGGTGGATGTATGTAGGATATAGATGAAAAATTATACATTGGTAGGAATTCACATCAGCTAAGGGAATGCAAGTAAAGCTGAAAGTACATGTTCAAGGATACAAAAGGGCCAATAACTGTAATCTGAATACATTGCTGGTCTTTTGGAAAAGTTATTACCTTTTGTGTCAAGGACACACACACACACACACACACACCTCTTCCCAAACTTGCAAAAAAAGCACAATTCAATTCAGTAAACACAATTGATTTTATTTCAGATCAAAATCATTTGCTTACATGTTATATTCTGCAAGCAGATTATACATTCCTTGAGAATGATAATTATTTTTTGTTTTCATAATTCTTTTTTAGTGATTTTAAATAATAAACATTTTCATTTAAAGTTTTGAGTTCTGAGTTTTAACTGTCTTTCCATCCCTCCCTCCTGCCTCCTTTAGATGATAAGCAATCAAATATAAGTTATACATGTTCAGTTATGTAAAACATTACCATATTATTCATTTTGAATAAGAATACTTGGATAAAAGAAAAAAAATGAAAGAAAGTGAAAAATAACATGCTTCAGTCTGTGTTCAATAAATATCAATTCTTTCTTTGGAGATAGATAGTATGCTTCATCATTAGTCCTTTGATATTGTTTTGAATCATTGTATTGTTGCGAATAGTTAAGTCATTCACAATTCTTGATCAGACAATATTGCTATCACTGTGAACAATGTTGTCCTGGTTTTGTTCCTTTTACTATACATCCATTCATACAAATCTTTCTAGGCTTTTCTAAAAGCATTCTGCTTGTCATTTCTTATAGCACAATAATATTCTATCACCATCATAAACCAAAACGTGTTTAACCATCCCCAATTCCTTTCATTTCCAATTCTTAGCCACTGTAAATAAGTTGCGATAAATATTTTTGTACAAATAGGTCTTTTATATTTTGGGGGATGTCTTCATGATGTAAATCTGGCAATGGTATTTCTGAATCAAAGGGTATGCACAGTTTGATAGCCCTTTGGCCATAGTTCCAAATTGCTTTCCAGAATTGTTGGATCTTTTCACAACTTCACCAACACTTCAGTTTTCCCACATCCCCTCCAACATCCAATATTTTCCTTTTTTGTTACATATGCCACCATGATAGGAGTGAGATAATACCCCACAGCTGTTTCAATTTGCATTTCTCTGATCACTAGTGATCTAGAGCATTTTTCATATGACTAGAGATAGCTCTGATTTCTTTGTCTAAAATCCACCTATTCATATCCTTTGACCATTTATCAATTGGGAAATAACATATACATTTTTTTATAAATTTGACTCACTTCTCTATGTATTTGAGAAATGAAGCCTTTATTAGAGATAATTGTTTCAACAATTCTTTCCCAGTTTTTTCTTCCTTTATAATCTTGGTTACATTAGTTTTGTTTGTGCGAAAACTTTATAATTTTATATAATAAAAATTATCTATTTTACATTTTGTAATGCTCACTATATCTTCTTTGGTCCTAAATTCTTCCTCTGTCCATAAATCTGACATATAAACTACTCCATGCTCTCTTAATTTGCTTATGGTATCACCCTTTATGTGTAAATCATGTACCCATTTTGACCTTATTTTAGTATACAGTGTGCAGTGTTGGTCTATACCTAATTTCTGCCATGCTGTTTGCTAATTTTACCAGAAGTTTTTTTTTTTGTCAAATAATGAGTTTTTGTTCCAAAAGCTTGGATCTTTGGATTTATCATATACTAGATTACTAAAGTCATTTACTATAACTATAATGTAATTTGTACCTATTCTATTTTCTTGTCATTGTCATAACTCCCACAGAAACCATGGTACTTTGAACATAGTTTTTGTTTAGTTGAATTGTGCTTTTTTGCAAGATTAGTAAAGGGCATGTGTCTATACATGTGTGTGTATGTGTCTGTGTGTGTTGTGTATCTGAGAGAAAGAGAAGAGAGAGAAGGAGAGAAATAGAGAAACAGAGAACAAAGAAGAAAATGGGTACTTCATTTGTCATTCCATGCTGATTGGATCTACTACAAATGTATATTATATAATCTCAAGTAAGATTGTCCTCATTGTCATAAATCTACCACATTCATTATTCCCTTTACCACATTATGTTTTCCTAACCTTTTAGCTCTTCTCAAACTTTTTAAGGCTCTTCATATCTCCACCTTCTCAGCTTAGCATCTTGCCTTATTTCACTGAAATAAAAACCTGAATCTATTCCCTGAGAATTCTTTATTTTTTCCTCCTTTTCATGTCACAGGACTCAGATGTGTTTTGCCACCATCTCCGCTTCTCTCTCTGATTCATATTGAAGAAGTAACCCTTCTCTTTGTCAAGCTAAATATTTCAAATTGTACAAATGATGCCACTCTATTCTATCTCTACCCTTTCTATGACATTCATTCTGTCATCTTCACTTTACTTACATTCAATATCCCCATGTCTACTGACTTATTCTTTACAAATATGTCCATATCTCCACATTCTCAAAAATATAATTGATATGTCCATGCCTGCTAGCTAACATCCTATAGTTGTCCTCCTTTTTGTGCCTGCACTCCTTGAGAAAGAATCAGACATTTACAATCAACACCTCTACTTTCTTTCTGCTCATTCTCTTCTTAACTCTTTAAACTCTGGATTTAGATCTTACTATTTAACTGAAATTGCTCTCTTCAAAGTTATAAATTATCATGTGATTGACAAATATGATGGCATTTTTTAAACCCTCATGATTTATGACTTTTCTGAAGGCTTTGATGTTGTCAATCACCTTCTTTTTCTTTATATTCTTTCTAGTTTTACATGACACTATTCTCTTCTGGTTCTTGTCCTAAACTGTTTGAGTTATCCTCGGCTTCATTTTGTGAATCTTTATCCAGGTCATGCCCACTAATATCAGTTGTCCTTTGGGACTTTGTCCTGGGTCCCATTTTTTTTCCATAGATGCTATTTCACCTTGGTGATCTCATCATTTTCCATAGATTCAATAATCATCTTTATGTTGATGATTCTCACATCTACTTGTATAGCCTTAATCTTCTCACCTTCATGTTTGAATAGCAAACTCCCCACATTCAGTTGGATCCCTCTAGACGTCAGAGCCAAGATGGCAGAGGAAAGGCAGTGACTTCTGAGAGCTCTCCCCATGATCCCTCCAAATTCCTTCAAATAATGCTGCAAGACAATTACTGGAACAGCAGAACCCACGAAAGGATGGGGTAAGATCATTTTCCAGCCAAAGACATCTTGGAAGGTCAGCAGGAAAGATCTGTTGTACTGGGGTGAGAGTGGAGCCCAGACCTGTGCTGCACTAGCACAAATCCAGACCCAGGCAGATTGCGACAGAGAAATAGGCCTCTGGAGCCTCTGAAGCCTCTGAATCAGCTGCCATGGCTGCTATTTCTGGAAAGCAGCTCACAGGCCAGTGAGGGGATTTAGTGGTTGGCCAGGAAAAGATTGCAGGGGTCTCCACTGGTGCTGAGGTAGAACTCTGTTGTGTTGCCCATACTCAGAACCAGGAAGAAGTCCTGAGTGGTGGCCCAGGTGGGAGAAGGGCACAGGCATGCCAGATATTGCATTTATAGTGGAACAGAATTCTGTTACCATGTTAAAAAGCAAGCAGGCTTGTGGTTACATACACATCAAAGCACAGACCAGGGCAGTGTAGAATGTGCCTCTCTTTAAATTGTACCACCTGCGACCCCCTGAAGCTTGGGACAGTGAACCCTGGAAGCAGTGCCCCACTTTCAGAAAGAGTTAAAAGTCAAGAAATAGGCTAGCAAAATGAATAGACAGAAAAAAAGCAGACCCTAGAAGGCTTCTTTGGTGACAAGGAAAATCAAAATACATCCTCAGAAGATAACAAAGTCAAAGCTCCTACATCTAAGGCTCCCAAGAAAAATATGAATTGGTCTCAGGCCATAGAAGTGCTGATTTTGAAAATAAAGTAATAGTGGTAGAGGAAAAAAATGGAAAGAGAAATGAGATTCAGGAAACTCATGAAAAAAAATTTAACAGCTTGAAAATCCAAATTGGCCAAATAGAAAAGGAGGCACAAAAGCTCTCTGAAGAAAACAATTGCTTAAGAATTAGTATTGAGCAAATTTCTCAACTTTATGAGAAATCAACACAATAAAACAACACCAAAAGACTAAAAAAGAGAAGACAATGTGAAATATCTCCTTGGAAAAACAACTCACCTAGAAAATAGATACAGGAGAGATAATTTGAAAATAATTGGACTACCTGAAAACCATGATCAAAAAAAGAGCTTAGACATCATCCTCCGAGAAATAGTCAGGCAAAATTACCCTGATATTCTAGAAGCAGAAGGTAAAATAGAAATTGAAAGAATCCCCCAATCACCTCCTGAAAGAGAATTCAAAAGGAAAACTTCCAGGAATATTATAGCCAAATTAAAAAGCTCCCAGGTCAAGGAGAAAATATTTCAAGCAACCAGTAGGAATCAATAAAAGTACTGTGGGGCCACAGTCAGGATAACCTCAAGATTAGCAGCTTCTGCATTAAAGTATAGGAGGACATGGAAAATAATAGTCCAGAGGACAAAGTAACTGGCATTACAACCAAGAATCATCTACCCAGCAAAACTGTGTATAATCTTTCAGGGGGGAAAAAGGGAATTTAATGGAAGAGAGGACTTTTAGGCTTGTGATGAAAAGACCTGAACTGAGTAGAAAAGTTGACTTTCAATTACAAGACCCTAGAGAAGCATAAAAAGGTAAACAGGAAAAAGAAATCATGAGGGATATTAAAAGGTTAAGCTCTTTACATTCCTACAGATGAAGATGATATTTTTAACTCATAAGAACTTTCTCATTAATAGGGCAGCTGAATGGAGTATACTTAAACAGAGGTCATGCGTTTAAGTTGAATATAAAGGGGCGATATTTTTAAAGCATTTATTTTTTATTGTATTTTGTTTTTGTGCATCAGTTAGTGTTGGGAAGCTTGCCAAGTGTTGCATAGCTTGTGGGTGTAGGGTGTTAGACTGGATTTGGGCTTGGGTCCTCCGGGGTACAGGGCTGGTTCTTTGTCCACTACACCACCTAACTGCCCCATGTTGATATCTTTAAAAAAATAAGAGGGTGTAAAGGAATGCACTGGGAGCAAGGGAAAGGGAGAAGTGGAATGGGGTAAAGTATCTCACATAAAAGAAGCAAGAAAAAGTGTATGGAGTGGAGGGGAAAATGGGGAAGGTGCGGGGAAGTTAGTGAGCCTTACTCTCATCACAATTAGCTCAAAGAGGGAATAATATAGACAATAGATTGGGTATAGTCATATATCTAGTCCTGTAGGAAAGTAGGAGAGGAAGGGGATAATGGGGGAGGGGTGAAGGAAGGTAGGTCAGATTGGGGGAGGGGGAAGTCAGAAGCAAAACATTTTGAGAAAGGATAGGGTGAAACAAGATAGAAAATAGAGTAAATATCAAGGGGAGGGAATAGGATGTAAGGTAATACAGTTAGCGATAGTAACTGTGAATAGCTAAGTCCCTAAAAAAACAATGTTTCATAGAAATCTTAAACTAAACATTTCCCAAAGTGAGGTTAGAGATCTTACTAAAATCTCTCCTCTTCCTTATGTCCCTAATAATATTGAGGGTACCATTCTTTTTCTAGTCACCGGGGCTCCCAAACTAGGTTACTTTTTATCCTCTTCACTTTCCCCACAGTGTACAGTCTATTGCCAAGCCTTGTTAATTTTATCTTCATAATATCTCTCATATATGCTTCCTTATCTCCTCTTCATTTTCACCTGTAACAAGTCCTCATCACTGTATCCTTTAATTATTGCAATAACCTTTTGTTAAATCTCTCTCACCCAGGATTCTTCCCACTCCAGTTCATCTTCCATTAAGCAGTCAAATTTACCTTCCTAAAACAATGGTTTTGATTGTATTACTAACCTCTTCACCAACCCCATCCCCCACATCTAGTATGAAGTATGTAATCCTCTGTTTGACCTTCAAAGCCCTTCATAAGAATCACATATACCTTTTCAGTCTTCTTATGCCTGCTAACCTCTACCTATCGCCATCACTCTGTAATCCAGTAACATTGGCCTCCTTGCTGGTTTTCACAAATTCATTCTCTGGACTCTCTATGTTCACTGGTTATCTCTCATGGAACCATTTCCCTCCTCATCCTCCGAGATTAATTCAATTTCAAGCTACAATCCCACCTTCTAGAAGAAGCTTTTCCCCATCCCCCTTAATGTGAGTATCTTTCCTCTCATATATCATGAATATATCTTGTTTGTACATGGTTTTAGGTATGTTGCCTCTCCTCTTAGACTATGATATCCTTGAAAGGAGAAACTGTTTTTTACCTTTTTTCCTCCTAACCCTAGCATTTAGTACAAGACCTAGAACATCAGAGGTGCTTATTAAATACATGTTGACTAGCTAAATATTAGAGATTATTATTCAAAAAATTAGATTGAACAATTTTCATAAGGGAGATAATAAAAATTCAGTTTCCTTTAAAACATGGTCTAAATCTATAGAATGATTTACACTCCTTGATACCTTAAAATCAGTGAATACATTCTAAATTTCCATTATGAAATATATAATAAACAATACATTCTTTTCTTCTTTGAATTTGTCATCCTGAACATTCAGAATCTTTTGTTCTAAGATCTATATACTGCCAGTTAACAAAGTGAACATCACAACATTTACTGATGCCAGCATTTTTCTATGAAGGTTAAATGTATGACATGTTCTGCATACCATAGATTTATTTATGCAGTATACAAAAGACTCAGAAAGTTCAGAAATATAATGGCTCTGCTTTACACATTTTACCCTACTCTTGTGATTAAAATGAAACCAACAAAGAACTGAAATCAAAGATTTATTTAAAAAAGGAAATTATTTTTAAAATTCCAAAAGATAAATTATCCAATGTTCGAATTCCCCAGGAGTACAGGGATGCATAATGAGATACATGATGATGTTTTCAATGATAATACTGAGACACTACAAAATTCTGAAATATCTTTTGAATAATAAAGATATATTACACTTATTTTTTCTGTGGTTGCAGATATAATATCATACATATAAAATTGGAAATATATTTGTATTACATATCTATATATACATATATATACTTTATTTTTCCCTTTTACATTATATATGTATATATCTGCATATGTATGTGTGTATAGACATATATATGTATGCACACATATGTAAACACACTCTGCTAACTAGAATCTGTAGTCATCTTGAATAAATGGAATTTTAGGGTACTGTAGAACTGATATGGGAAATAAGCTGAGCCCAATATTTAATGTGAGAAGGGTAGTCTGAATTGACTCTGAGAAATTGCAGAACTTTTTTCTTTTGTGATCCCATCTTCTCTTTGAAACAGTGGCCCATCTTTTAAACTTCATTAGTCTTTTGATAATTCTACATTGAATCACATTATGGAATTCCATAGTTTACAAAGAATTACATTTGTGGGTCATCCAAAATGCATTGGAGAAGCCCATAGGAGATATGAATAAACTACTGTACAATTGAACATTTGCTCAGAAGTTGTATAAATTATGTCATCAGAAAAGAAGATAACTCTTCTGTCAATAGTGGGATAATTATATAATGAGAATGAGGAACTACCAATGGACTTAGGGTATGCACTTCCAAGACTGATATAGTAGCAATATATACCTCATGCAAGCTAGATTTTCTTCAAATGGCAATGAATCTACCCTTGAGACTTGATTGGTTCAATTTGTTGATATAACTTCTTGATTACCAAAATAGAAAATCTATTTGCATAAGGAGTTAGAATACCACAGGCTTGGCAAACACTTCTCATAGATACACCACCATGAAATCAAATGTGGAGGTTGGGAGCCTTCATTCAAATGGATCAATGAATGCTATGTCTTTACTGAATATCTTTTGTATACTGTGGTAAAGTAACCAATCTCCTTTTATTAACTGCTCAATGGTCTTTTTGTATCTCATTAGATTTCAAACCTAAACCTGAACAACAACAACAACAAAACCTTATCTAAATCAATCAAATCTAGATTAGAACAGTATATCTTGTCACATCAAAAGGACTAGAAGAAGGCCTTAGCACAGTAAATAGAATGCTGGGCCTTTAGTCTGGAAGCCCTGAGTTCATATCTGTCCTCAGACACTTCCTAGCCCTATGGCCTTGGGCAAGTCACTTAATCTCTGTCTAGTTTCCTTAATAGTGCAGTGGGAAAAATGATGATGATGATATTACCCATCTTTCAGAGTTATGTTATTATCAAATGAAATAATATTTATAAATTATTTAGTAAAGGCATGGCACAAGTTAGACACCTAAAAATTATTTTCTTCTTTTGTTTTCTTCCACTGCATATTGTTGAGTGAACTCTCTGTGGAGGATTTATTCCTGGACAAGACTTTTATGTGATTGGAATGAATAGTTTGCTGCTACTGCACCAATGAAGGGAGTACTTATCAGTGAGATTACAAAGGAGTCAAAGTACTGAAGTATAGAAGTATGGAATTGATTTTTTTATATACTGTATAATTGTAATTATGATATTTAAAAAACTTAACCATACTGTGTTTGATTAGGCTAAAATTAAATTACTTATCTAATTAAAATATGAATTAAACTGAACTATGCTATTTTAGGGATAATGGAACAGATGCTCAGCTTCATGTGACAAAAATCTGGTATCTAATAAGATAAAATATGTAATCAAAGACAAAATATATTATTCTACACAGGAGATTCACATACATTTGAAAGAGGTCAAGAAGTCAGGGCTGCAATTCTTTGTCATTCTTTTTAAAAAAAATGTTTAGAAGGTTGGGGGACTGATTTTGTTTTTAAATATAAGCAATATTTCAGCTCTCGCTATTTTTCCTCATATCTTTGATGCATTTTCTGATCCTGCTGCCAAAGGTAAGGGCAAAATTTAGTTCTGGGAAGCACAGAGAACACAGGAATTATTAAGCAGGGCTCTGAACTATTCACCCCTGACCCTGCTAGCTGAAATTGGACCTGAAAGATAGCAGGAAGCAAGAAGATTGCATTGAAAGCTACTTCTAAGTTGGGCCTGAAAAAAAGAGATAAAGAAAATGCTGAAATTTGAGGAAAGCTTTTAATTTTTATTAAAGGAAGAACTTGTGTTAGTCCTACATAACCAGAAGGAAAATTCTTATCCTACATAACTGACATCAGGGCACATAGGACTAGTCATTTTGAGAAATAGCTCTTCCTGTCCTTCCATTCATAAATTAAAATTTTGGCACATTGTTTAATATTTCTGGACTAGAACTTCTGTATCTGTTAATCAGAGAGCATTTATTAACCAAAATTTAACAGTATGGTAGTGTGGGAAAGTGATTTTGCATTTTCATTTTTAATGGCTATTTCCAAGTTTTATTCCAAGTAATACTATATTATAAATGAAAACAAAATTGCCCCAGTCATTAAATAAAAGTGATAGGGATCAAATGGCAAATCAAAGGAGGACAGTGGTTCTCCTATGATATGGAAACATGAAAAAAGCCTGAAGTAGACTAAAGTATGCTTTATTTAGGAATAGAGCATTGATGGAATAGCATGGTTTAGAATCATAAAAGATGAGAAAACATGGTAAGAAATTCTTGTCCCAATTTCTAATTCTCTACCCAATTAGATCATATGATTCTTGAGGGCTAGGTCTGTGTTCTACCTCTTTCTGTATCTCCAACACTGCCTAGAACATAGAAGTTTCTTAATAAATACTAATTGATTGATTTGGGGGTCTGTGATGGACATCCTACATGATGACAGAGGGAAATATCTTCTAAAAGAATAAAAGATAGACACCATTGGTGTATGATTCCAGCAATTCAGTATCACTATGTTTTCATTGGTCAAACCTTTGATCATGAAAGAAAAATACAATAACATAAATAAAATGGTTCTGGCATGGAAGACTGATTTATACATTTCCACATGTACACTTGTCCTTCAATATATGTAAAAAAAAATGACCTCTGAAAGAGTTTCCCTTCTGAAAGTTTGTGTGGAGTAGAGTAGACATTTCATTCAGTTTAAAGCAAACTCCCCTTTCTTTCATTTGCTCCTGAGCAGCAACAGCAGAAATAGTTTTTGTATGCTTTGATTTGTCTGTAGTATTGGAGAGAGAAATGGCTCTATAACAAATTGCCACTATTGTTCAAAGCCATCAGACCAAGCATATAGAAAACTTGATAAGAGTACTTGAAAGATGCTTTTATAGTGATAACTACAGTGGAGGAGGATGTAGTCTTTGGAAATGAATATCAGAAGTTACAATAGAGTTCCGTGAACTGTGAGAAACTCAGTTTTAAGTAAGGTGTTGAAGTTAACCCTTACTTTACTCAGAGAAGTCACCTCCTTTAACTTGCTTCCTATAACAGACTTTCTTTTACAACACTTAACTTATTGACTACCTATATATGCTGGATTGTAAACTTCATGAAGGCATGGATTCTTTAACTTTTGTCTTGGTATCACCAGCTCTTAGACCAGTATTATGTACATGGTAGGTGAATAATAGATACATGATGACTGATTGTTGTTTAATTTTTTAAAGATCCAAAACAGGTCCGTGTCAAAATGATCAGTTAAAAAAACAAAACCTGATTAAGAGAGCAAAGCTTTGTACTAAATAATTTCTAGAAATGATGTCTTCCCCCATTTTATGTAATTAAAATGGGTAATTAATACATATTTAATGATATTCTATCTGAATAGCTGTTACATATTTATGGAATTGTTGAAAAAATTTGAACATGAAGAATAACAAGTTATTTTGGGGGAAATAATGATAGCACTATTTTCAGAATAAGCCTTACTTTTCTCCCACTAGCACTGTGAAATTGTAATAGAATATTTACTAGAATGTTCTTATTCCAAAATAAATGATCAGTTCTAACTCAAAATAAGCAAAATCTTTTGGGATATTTGATACTTATGGAAAGTGAAATATCTCAAAGCGAGGTATGTGCTGTTAACAAGATTAAACAAAAAGGTTGTCCAAACAAAATAAGGGTTCCCAGATGTCTTTCTCCTGAGATGACCTTTGTGATTTGTATGATCTGCCTCTGCCTCACAACAACCATTAAATGCTGAACTTTCACTGCTCTCGAATAAAACCTGTTTCCACCACTCTCATATTATAAAGGTAAGGCTCATTGAGTTTGGGGAAGTAATAACAGTAAAGGGAAGATTGAAGAGAAAGTGACTATTGACAATAGCGTTTCCTCAGGCCTAATACCTTTTTATTCTAGAAATGTAACCTTACATTTTGGTTTCTTTCTTTAGAATCACTATGTAATTCAACTATAATATGGTGAATGATATAGGATGGGGAGGATTGTTAAATATTGCTGAAATTTCTCCCTTTTTTTCTTTTTTGTATGAGGCAGATTAGTGTGATAGGGGAAAAGGAACTTCATTTGGAATCAGAGCATCTGAGCTTAAATTTTAGCTTCTGCCATCATTGTGATGGATGTTGCTGGATTTGGAGTTCAAATCTAACCTGAAATATTTACTAGCTGGGTGACTTTGGGTAGGTCTCTGAGCCTCTCTATGCCTCAGTTTCCTCATCTGTAAAATGAGGATAATAATAACACCTACCTCCCAGGATTATTGTGAAGATCAAATGGTGTAATAAGTGTAAAGCTCTTTCCACAGTGCCTGGCACACAGTGCTGTATAAATGTTAGCTATTATTACCTATTATCATAATAATGTAGTCTTAGGTAAGTCAATTTAACTTGCTTGAGTTTCCATTTTCCTTCTAGTATGAAATGTCCAATTGGATGATTATTAAGGTCCCCTCCAATTGTAAATTTGATTATTTGTATTTCTCCCTTAATTTGAATATGAATCCCTTAGGGGTAGGGTTTTTTTTGGCAGCTCTAAAAATCCCCTTTCCCATTGAGGTAGTAAACAGCTTCTGGGCTGGTGTTTTTTGTAAGCTGAAATGTTTAGGGGGATTCTTTAAGCCTCTTCTTTATGGAAAGTAAGTTACTTTTTTCTTATGTCAAACATTTCTGAGACATATTAATCTGATCGCATATAATACATTCTCTTCTTTATCCTCATGCATTGGTGTTCATTTTGGTCTTTGATCTATCTAGCTGATAATTTGACTGGATATAGTCACTTTGCCAATATGGTCTACAGGTTATCATTATCAAATATTTTTTTAAATCATTATATGCAAGACACTGTGATAGGTGCTATGGATTTCAAGAGGCATACTAGACAATATGATTCTGTCTTCAAAGAAGGAAAAGGGATAAGAATTTATGTGGTAGGTGCCATGTGCCAGGTACTATCCTAAGCATTTAACATCTCATTTGATCCTTACAATAATATTCTAGGTAAGTATTGTTATTATTTTCATTTTACAGTTGAGGAAATGGAGACAAATAGAAGTTAAATGGCTTGGCCAGAGTCACACAGCTAGTATGCATCTGAGGTTAGATTTAAACTAAACTTTTCTTGACTCCAAGTTCAGTGCTTTATCCATTTCACCACTTAGCAGCCTCTGGCCCTTATATTCTAGTTTGGAAGACATGACACATACATAAGAGTTCAAAAGCAAAGTAAAAACATACCTGGAAATCTTGACAGGGAATCAAAGGGCAAAACCAGGACACCACTGAGGAAGATAGCAAGTGTAGGCAGTTGACTAGGAAGGAATCAAGGGAAGCAGTTTGTACAAAGGCTACTTGAAGTCAGTCAGGGAGTTGACTAGTACACAGAAGTGTCACCACTTCTAAGAATTACAGAATCTTACTGAAGATGCTCAATGTCTATTTGGATCAAGTAATACTGGAACAAGAATACCTTCTATAACATATATAATAAGTAGATACTGCCTGAAAAGTGAGGGGGAACATATGACATTCTCAAGAAGTCCATTTCATCTCCAGACTGATTCTATTTGTTTGAATTGTTAAGAAAATCCTTTTCACCTTTCATCTAACTGAAATATTACTCTTAGCAATAAAGATTCATTGCTTTTAGTTCTGCCTTGTAGAGAAAGGTGAAATAAATGTAATCTACTTTCTATGAGTCAACTCTTGAGATACTTTCAGCCTGCTGTGGTATCTCCCCCAAGTGTTTACTTCAGCCTAAACAAGAACAATTTCTATTTGTTTCTTCTTTGGTTTATATTTGTGTCTTTATAATTTCATTATTAAGTGACAACATCTCTCTCTTATAGCCTTTACCTCTAGAATTTTGGACCACATCAAATTCTCCTTTCTGTGAAGGCTTTGAAATATATTATCCCCAAATCTATCATGTATATCAGAATATACCTTGTTTTTCTTTCTTTCCCCTATCACAAATTCTAAGATGAAATTTCTACTCACCCCATCAAGTGTTACCATCAATTATTATTAAAATCAAGTTGGGAAAGACTCTAGAGGCAGAGCCAAGATGGTGGAGGAAAGATACTAAACACACGGAGCTCCTGACACAATAACCCCCCAAACAGCCATAAAACAACCCCTATAGCAGCAAAACACACAAAAAAGATGGGCTGAGATTATTTTCCAGCCAAAGACAGGTTAGAGGGTGCTGTGCTGGGCTGCTAGAAGAGTCTAACCCCATGATCATGTCTACACAGTCCTCAGGCATGCTACACTAGAGAAACTTACCCTCAAGCCTCCAAATCATCTGCAGCACTGATGTCTTCTGATATAGTCAGGTGAGAGGGCTGAATGGCTGGTTGGGGGTGGTGGTGGAAAATACAGGCGTATCTGTGGGACCTAAGGAGGAATTTGACCATCCCACCCCAGCAGGGAACCAGGAAAAAACCTTGAGCAACGGGAGGCCCAGGTAGAGGAGGGGTGCATGATTGTCAGAGCTAAGAGCCACAGCACACAAAATTTTCCTGGGTGGTTAATTAGCAATTTGGCTTGAGGTAATCTTCAGACCAGAGAACAGGCCAGGTGAGAGAAAAACCTTCCCTTTCTTAAACTGAAACACCTGGGACCCTCTGAAGCTTGGGACATTGTAGCTTGGAAGTAGGGCCCCACTATAAGAGAGAGTTAAAAGTCAAGTAAAAGATGGCATATGACTAAGCAAAGAAAATTGGGAACTAAAGAGAATTCTTTAGCAACAAGGAAGTTTGAGGTGCACCCTCAGAAGAGGATAGCAACCTCAGGGCCCCTATATCTGAAGCTTTTAAGAAAAATATGAATTAGTCTCAGGCCATTGAAGCATTCAAAAAGGACTTTGAAGAGAAATTAGGAGAGATAGAAGGAAGATTTGGAGAGGTGGAGGAAAGAATAGAAAGAGAAATGAGAGTGATTGCAGGAGAGTCATGAGAAAAAAGTCAACAGCTTGAAAAGCCAAATGGGAAAATAGATACAAAAGCTCTCAGAAGAAAATAATTGCTTAAGAATTAGGATTGAACAAATGGAAGCTAGTGACTATAAGAAACTAAGTCACAGTAAAGCAAATCCAAATGAACGAAAAAATAGAGGGCAATATGAAATATCTCCTTCGAAAAACAGCCGACCTGGAAAATAGATCCAGGAGAGATAATTTGAAAATCATTGGACTACCTGAAAACCATGACCAAAATAAGAGTTTAGATAGCATCTTTCAAGAAATTGTCATGGAAAATTGCCCTGATATTCTAGAAGCAGAAAGTAAAATAGAAATTGAAAGAGTCCACTGATAACCTCCTGAAAGAGATCCCAAAAGGAAAACCTCCAGTAATATGATAGTCAAATTCCAGGTGAAGGAGAAAATATTGCAAGAAGCTAGGGAAAAAAAAGTATTTCAAATACTGTGGAGCTACAGTAAGGATAAAACAAGATCTAGCAGCATCTACATTAAAAGACCAAAGGGCAAAGGAACTGGAACTACAGCCAAAAATCACCTACACAGCAAAACTGTGCATAATCTTTCAGGGGAAAAATGGGACTTCAATGAAAAAGACTTTCAGGCATTCTTGATGAAAAGACCTGAACAGAATAAAAATTTTGACTTTCAGATACAAGACCCTAGAGAAGCATAAAAATGTAAAGAGGAAAAATAAATCATGAGGGATATTAAAAGGATACACTGGGGGCAGCTAGATGGCGCAGTGGATAGAACACCGGCCCTGGAGTCAGGAGTACCTGAGTTCAAATCCAGCCTCAGACACTTAACACTTACTAGCTGTGTGACCCTGGGCAAGTCACTTAACCCCAATGGCCTCACTAAAAAAAAAAAAATTAAAAAAAAAAAGGATACACTGTTTACATTCTTACATGAGAAGATAATACTTTCAACTCATAAGAACTTTCTCAGTATTAGGGCAGCTGAAAGGAATGCACTTAGACAGAGGACACAGGTCTGAACTGAATATGAAGGGATGATATCTGTAAAGAATTTATTTTTTGTTTATTCTTTTTCTTTTTCATGTGGTAGGCAGGGTGGGGTGGCTTATGTTTGGGGCCGGATTTGAGCTTGATGTCTCCTGGGTCCAGGGCTGGTGCTTTGTCTACTGTTCCACCTAGCTAACCCATGATGACATCTTTATAATAACGTTAAGGGGTAAGAGGAATGTACTGGAAGAAAGGGAAAGGGAGAAGTAGACTGGGGAAAGTAGCTCACATAAAATAAACAAGAAAAAGCTTTTGTAGGGGAGGGCAAAAGGGGGAAGGAGTGGGGGAGTTATGATGATTGATTATAATGGCAAAATGGTATGGTATCTATTTTGCTGGGTTATTGTTTAGAAATTATTTGTCAAGTTTCAGGTATTATATAAAAGTTCTGATGAACAGGATGGTATCAGAAAAACCTGGAAAGATCTTCATGAACTGAAGCAGAGTGAAATGCACTGTATACAAAATAACAACAATAGTGTAAGATAATCTGTGGTTAATTTCAGCAATGCAATGACCCAATGTAACTCTGAAGGACTTAGGAAAATTGCAATCCATCTACATAGAAAGAACTGATGGTATCTGAAAACAGATTGAAGCATAATTGTTTTTTGATAGTTCTTTAATCTGAAGTTTTGTTTTTGTCTGCTTTCTCTCACAACTTAGCTAATGTGGAGATATTTCCCATGATTACTCATGTATAACTTATATAGAATTGCTTGAATTATTTTTTTTTGGTGATGCAATTGTGGTTAAGTGACTTGTCCAGGGTCATATAGCTAGTAAGTATTAAGTGTCTGAGGCCAGATTTGAACTCAGGTCCTCCTGACTCCCGGGCCAGTGCTCTAACCACTGTGCCACCTAGCTGCTCTGAATTGCTTGAATTCTTAGGGGTGAAGGGTGGGAAGGGAGGGAGGAAGAAAAGTTGGAACACAATTTTTTTAATTTTTTTTCTTTTTGTGGGACATTAAGGGTTAAGTCACTTGGCCAGGGTCACACAGCTAATAATTGTCAAGTGTCTGAGGCTGGATTTGAATTCAGGTCCTCCTCAATCCCAGGGCCGATGCTTTATCCACTGCACCACCTAGCTGCCTGGAACACAAAATTAAAAAAAAATTAATGTCAAGGGGGCAGCTAGGTGGCACAGTGGATAAAGCACTGGCCCTGAATTCAGAAGGACCTGGGTTCAAATCCAGCCTCAGACACATGACACTTACTAGCTGTGTGACCTTAGGGAAGTCACTTAACCCTCATTACCCCACCAAAAACAATCAATGTCAAATTTTGTTTTTACCTGTAATTTGGAAAACTAAATTCTAAACAGAATAAAAATATTTAAGTTGGACATCTAGGTGGTGCAGGAAGACTCACCTTTTGGAGTTAAAATCTGGCCTCAGACACTTACTAGCTATGTGACCTCAGCAAGTCACTTAACCCTATTTGCCTCAGTTTCCTCATCTGTTAAATAAGCTGAGGAAGGACATGGCAAATCAGTCCAGTTTCTTTGCCACAAAAACCCAAATGGGGTTACAAAGAGTTGGACATGACTCAAACAACTAAACAAAAAATATGCTGGAAAGGTTCAAATAGAGAAGAGGGATGGAAAGAGATTAGAACAGTAATCTTTTCTAAATAGTTCTTCTTACACAACTCTATATTTATCCCATCCCTAACTTTGATTTTCACCCAAACAGATATTCTAATGTTACTCATCTTTTTAGCAAGACCCTTCAATGGTACAATAAATTAGAACCAATGAGAATATTTATGACTGAAAACCACACAATACAAAATGATCAGATGTTCACTTTTTTGTTATATTTGAAAGGAAAGAGAATAAAACCCTATCTGTTCCTTTGATCACCTGAGGACAACCATAGAACCAATTGGTCATGTAAACTGTGACTTCAAGTTTTTTGTTTTATGAATTTATTTCTAATAATTCACTGGTTGACTGAAATGACACAATGAGAGAATCGTGTTACTAATGGCAGTGTTTTCATTAAGTTCATGTTCATTACTAGATAGACATGAACTATGTGACTCTAAGTATTATATCCCCCCTTTTTGCTGTTCTATAACTGTTACCCGAATCATAGAATAATAATTTGCTTATAAAAAGAATGCAACCATAGGGACTTGATTGGGCTAGATTAGGTGGTCACTGTGGTCTCTACTTTTTCAAATTATGTGATTCTGTGAAGCTGCATGGAAACAGTACTGAAAATATGCATGAGTAGAAAGGGATGTGTCCTGGTTAGTTATTAATTCAACTCAACAACTCAATAATTTTTTTTTTGTGAGGCAATTGGGGTTAAGTGACTTGCCCAGGGTCACACAGCTAGTAAGTGTTAAGTGTCTGAGGCCGGATTTGAACTCAGGTACTCCTGAATCCAGGGCCGGTGCTTTATCCACTGTGCCATCTAGCTGCCCCAATAAGTTTTAATTAAATACAAATTGTCTGCAAGGTATCATTCTAGGTGCTGGTGATAAATGACAAAATATACAACAGTTATCTCTGCTTTCTAGGAGTTTTTTATTTTCCTTAGAGGAAACAACATTTAATGCAAATAAACCCAATGCAATTTGAGGAGGGTAAGAATAAACCAAGTTAGAAGAATCTATCAAAACTTCCAGTTGGAGTTGACAAATGAGCTGAGCTCAGAATAAACTTAGTTATACTCAGATGAGGGGATGAGGAGGGAGTGCATTATGGAATTGTTAGATATGTAAAGTTCTAGAAATAGGAGATTGAATACCAAGTTGGTGGAATAGAAAATAAGCCAATTGGCTACAATATAAAAATACATGAAGGAGAGTGATATGAAATAAATCTACAAAGATTTATTGAAGGTATCATGGTATGGTAGAAAGAATACTGGATTTAGTGTCTGAGGACCTGGGTTCAAATATGTCTCTGTAATTTATTACCTAAATGACTTTATGCAATTTTTTAATTTGTAAAATGAAACACTTGGGATTTATGGTCACTTTCAATACTGAATCTATAATCCTATGACCCTATCAATATTAGGTTAGCATTAAATAGTAGGGTTTTAAACTAGGAGTCAGACAGATCTGGGTTCAAATCCTCTCTCGAACACTGATTAATTGTGTGGTCCTGAAAAGTCATTTCACTTCCTAGATTTTTATTTTCTTAACTGTAAAATAAGAAAATTGAATTTGATGGCCATTGATGTCCCTTTCAGCTGTAAATCCATGACCTTGTGATTTGTATTTTATCCTTTTAAAAAGGGAAACTACTTGAGATATCAAGCACAAGTCCTAAAAATCATATACTCTACCCTTAAAATACAAGAATAACAGGAAAAAAGATCCTTTGAATGCTAGAGTACAAGATACTCTAATGAAGATTTATGGCATATCATGTATCAAAGTCACACAGAATGAGAAGGCATGCCAAGGGTACCTATAATAAACAATCAAAGTGTCAAAGTAAGAAAAGATGATATGGGGGCAAGAGAGACAAGGTTGAAGATAGTCTTGGGCTATTCAAGGATGATGGTGACTGGCATTAGAAAGAAAGATTTGGAGGCATTTGTGTCTTACCTGAGGAGGGAGGAAAATGAGATAGGGAAGAGAATGTTGAATATAGTCTCTGATGCTTGGAGGAGAAATTAAAGATAAACTTTGAAATTTTATGTTAGTATCGAAAGGTTTAGAGACAGTCTTCTGCTATGAATGCAGAAACAGAAATACTTTGATTTTTCTTAGGCCAAAATACTCAGAAAATTACTAGTTTCTAGGTTGCTACCATTATTAGCAAAGATGTAAAAAAAAAATTAGGCGTACATTGTGGGGGGGTTGAGTCACATTTATTAATATAATATAATCCATATGTATTCCCCAAAAGGGTTAAGTACATATTTGTGGGAGCTTTTTCTTACAACATTTCAGCAGGGATATTGCAATGGTCTTATGGAGTATTTTGATAAACCCCAAGTTCATATTTATAACAAATTCATGAGACTTGACAATAGCCTTTAAAATTCCCCTGGATCAGTTGGTGTCAAATATATCAATGATAACATTGTTTTCTTTTAACACAGCAAACGTTTTAAAGGAATCCTACTAAATGGCCCCATGTAGTCTTAGGAAAAAAGAGTGAATATTTCATAATGAATACCAGATTTTCTTTTTCTCATTTGTTGCTCACAGTTTTCAGGGAGAAACATTTACCTGAAAGTCATTTCTTTGATATTGTTATGCTGCTCTCCCAGAGATTTGGAAAGAGAGGAAAGAAACATGGCATCACTCTTTTTCTCTAGAAAGCAATTTTGTTATAAGGAAGTCTAACAAAAAAAGGAAAGAATTAGGATTCAAAAGATACTGATGATATAGAATACTGGGCCAATCTTAATAAAGTATGCATTTGAAAATTTAGGTAATAAAACAATATAATTGTATAAGTACAGAATAGAAAAGATAGATCTTAATAAGTTAGTTCAAAAATAGTTAAAAGTTTTAACGGGGGGCAGCTAGGTGGCACAGTGGATGGAGCATGGGCCCTGGAGTCAGGAGTACCTGAGTTCAAATCCGACCTCAGACACTTGACACTTACTAGCTGTGTGACCCTGGGCAAGTCACTTAACCCCAATTGCCTCACTAAAAAAAAAAAAAAGTTTTAACGGATTATAAACTTAATATGAGTCAACAATGTGATGTGACTGTTGCAAAAGCTCATACAAAATTTGGCAACATTTTTCAAGCATTCATAATGAAAAGTCTAGGTATTCTGACCTAGTCAAATGTCACCTGGAGTATTATGTTCAATTCTGGGTGTCATATTTTAGGAAAGATATTGACAGATTTGAGTGAGACCACATGAGGGTCAACAGGACAGTGAAAAGTAAAGAAATCATTTCCCATGGAGATAAATGGAGGGACTTAGAAATATTTAGCATGGTGAAGAGAAGATTTAGGCAGCTCTCAGTCATACAAGTGGTATTTATTAAGACCCTACTACATGCCAAACACTGTGTTAAACATACAAAGAAAGAAAAAAAGAAAGAAAGAAAGAAGAATGCAGGAAGGGAGGAAGGACAAGAGGAAAGGAGGAAGGGAAGGAGGAGGGAAGGAAGGAAGGTAGGCAAGAAGGAAAATAGTCCCTATCTTAAGGAGCTCACAGTCTAATGGGAGAGACAGCATGTAAACATTTATGTACAAATGAGATATATGAATAAAATTTTATATAGCCTCAGAAAGATGGTGCTAATATTGAGGTGGAGTGGAAAAGGCTTCCTGTATAAGGTGAGACTTTCACTGAGACTGAATGGAAGTCATGGAAGCAAGAAGGTAGAGATGAGGAGGATGAGTGTTTCAGGCATTGGTGATAGCCAGAGAAACTTACTGTTTTAGTATCCTATTTAAGGAATTGTGAGAAGGTCAGTGACACTGGATGGAAGAATATGTTGAGAGGTGTAAGGTGTAAAATTCACAGAAGGAAAGAAATGGATAAGATTATAAAGGGTTTCATCAGCCCAACAGAGGATTTTATAATTGAAGTTGGACCAAAAAAGGAGTTACTGGAGTTAACTGAATGATGAGCTTTTGGAAATGTTTTTTGAAGATTAATATCACAGTTGAGTGGAGGAAAGACAGGAGGGCTTCTCAGTAAAAGAAGGAGGCCAACCATCAAGCTACAGCAATAGACCAGGCATGAGGTGAGAACCTGCACCAGGTTGGTGACAGTGTCAAAGGTAAAAAGGAGGTATATAGAAAAGATATCTTTAAAGTAGAAGCATCAGGCCTTGGAAAATAATGGGATTATGGTGGTGTAAAAGAGTGAGGAGTTGAAGATGGTTATCTAGGTTACAAGCTTAGGAAAATGGTAGTACCCTGGATGATATCAAAGAAGTGGGGATGGAATATGGATAGGTAATTTTTTGTTTTTGTTTTTGTTTTTTTGGACATGTTGAATTTGAGATATCTATGAAATACCTACTTGGAGATGTGCAACAGAAAGTTGGAGATTCTAGACATGAGAGATGTTCAGGCTAAAGACACTGATCTAAGAATCACCTGCATAGGGGGAAGCTAGGTGACCCAGTGGATAAAACACGGGCCCTGGATTCAGGAGGACCTGAATTCAAATCCAGCCTCAGACACTTTACATGTACTAGCTGTGTGACCCTGGGCAAAACAAAAAAGAATAAAGGAATCACCTACATAGATGATAACTGGAATCATGGAAGAGAATAAGAATACCAACTGAAATAATACATATGGAAAAGAGAAGAAGGTCCAGGAGAGAGCCCTAGAGAGCACCCAGCATTAATGAGTATGACCTGGATAAAGACAACAAAAGACACTGATGAAAAGAGAAAAAGGGAGGAGGAATACCAGTGTAGAGTAGTGTCACAAAAACCCAGAGTAAAGAGAATGTCAAAGGGAAGAGAATGACTAATTTTGTCAAAGGCTGAATGAAGATCTATAAGGATGTGTCTTGAGATAAAACCATTAAATTTGGAAATTAAGGGATCATTAACTCCTTTTTTGTTTTTGTTTTTGTTTTTTATGCAGGGCAATGAGGGTTAAGTGACTTGCCCTGGATCACACCGAGTAAGTGTCAAGTGTCTGAAGGTGGATTTGAACTCAGGCCCTCCTGAATCCAGGACCAGTGCTTTATCCACTCTGCCACTTCACTGCCCCAATTATTAACTACTTTAGAAAGAACAATTTCAGTTGAAGAATAAGTCTGAAGCCACACTGCACAGTGTTAAGATGAGAGTAAGAGAAAAATAATTTGAGTGAGGAATGTGAGTGAATTGTGTGAGGGTAAAAGGGAATTTCATTCTTTATCCCAATCTGAAAGGAAGAAACTAGCAGCATTTATTGTGTCAGAAACTGTGCTGCACATTGGTGATATAAAGAATGGTAAAAATTAGTAACTGCCATCAAAAAGATCACATTCTAAAGGGAAAATACATTATGTAATGTAAGGGCTAAAATTCTAGCTATACTGTCTAAAATATCTAATGAGTGGTCGCCAATAAATTATAAGCTTTAGCAAGAGCTAGGCTTTTAAGCATTTATTAAGGAGAATAAGAATTTGGTAAAGAGAGAGAGAAAGGCCTAGATTCATCTATCTATTAAAAGGAGAGAGCATTTCTAGCTCCCTTCTCCAGCAGAGTCCTCAGGAAAGAGAGCGAGCCAGCGTACCAGCCTCCCCCTTTCTCCTCCCACAAGCCAACGTCTTGGCGCCAAAGAAAGCTGCATGGTCCTGAACTCAGAGGGCCTCTCCTCATGTTGGAGCTTTCCTACAGTAAATCTCCAGCAGGTGGTGTTATTCCATTCGTTACAGTAAATAAACAACTAAGAATATCCAAAATATAAATAGGAAATGAAGATAACCTTAAAGGGGAAGGCTATGATATCAGAAGTATGTGGGCATTGGAAAAGACTGGTAGAAGTGATTTATACTGAGTCTTGAAGGAAGACAGCAAATTAAGAGGTAGAAGTGAGGAAGAGCATTCTATCCATGGAAGACAGAATAGAGATGGAGTGTCATGTAAGAGGAGTGGCAAATAGGACAGTATTGCTAGATTACAGAGTTCTTGGAGGGGAGTAAAATGCTGAGAAAAATGGAGAATTTAAGAAGGGGACCATTTGTGAAGAGTTTCACATGACAAACATAGGACTTCATGTTTGATCTTTGATTCAATTATGAAGTCATTAGGTTTATTAAGTCAAGAGTAGGGAGTCTATGGTCAGAATTATAGGAAAACTAGTTGCCAGATGAATGGAAGTTAAATTGGACTGAACAGAGATTCAAGACAGGATGACTAATTAGAAAGCTATTGCAATAGTCCAGATAAGAAATGACGAGGGTCTGAACTAGGGTGATGGCTATATACATAGAGAGGAAAAACATAAAAAATAACTTGTAGTAAAAATAAAATGTAGAATGCAGAAATGATGCAATTTCACCATGGATTGCATATATCTGCCAAGTGGTGATAAGAAGTAAAAGAGGACACCAAGGTTGTGAACATGTATGTCTGGGAGGATGATGCTGTCCTTGACAATAACTGGGAAGTTTGCAAGAGGAGAGGCTTTTTCTTGGGGGAAGCGCAGAAAGTTGCGTTGTGAAAAAGTTGAGTCTGAGATGCCTACAGAAGATTCAGTTCAAAATGTCCAAAAGGCATTTGGTGTTGTGGCACAGTATGTCAGAGTAGAAGAAAAGCTTTATTATTGTCTTTGTGATTATAGTATGTTATGTTTGACATCATGTAGAGCTAGAAATATAATTTAATAGATAAAACAGAATTTAAGTAGATTTATGCTAGTGTCTTTGCTTTGTTATATTTTTGTTCATTTCAAATCACTTTAAAATATCTTAATTTGACAAGTTGATATAAAACTCTCTTCCAAAACTAAATATCAATATTTTTTCTCTTCACTATTTCTGGTGGGTCAGGTTAAGTAAATTAGGTTATAAAATTCACAACCTTTCTTGACACTAATGTTGTAATGATAATATGTCATTACAAGATAAATTATGACTCCCTGCATATTTTTAGCTAGCAATGTGATGAGTAAATATTTCTTTTCATTTTAATGTTTATTGTCAGAAAATAACAGGATATATTTCATGTTAGAAGATTAGTGCTATTATCAAGGGAAAAACTACAAGGAAAGTCAGATAGTTTATTTTAATGTATTTTTGACTCACTTTCAATTAAAAATTACCTAAAATATATAAACGTAGTTAATAAATCAACTGGCCATCACTTCATTTATGGCTTATCTTGACTTCTCTTAATTTAAACAATTTGTTCCATGAAGTGATGGAGAGGGCCTTTTCTTAACACTTCATTTGGTTCTTCCTATGCCTGAAAGAGAGAAAAAATATTTTAGATAAATAATCTAGAACTTTTTTTTTACTTGTTCTATGAATTAACACATTTCGTTCAGCAAAAATTCTATCAAAAGTTCCTTTGTGCCTCAATTATTTATGCTCTAACAGTAACATATGACTGTTATTAGTTGAATACCTATCACTTTAGGACCATATAAAAAATAGAAAATAGCAATTACTCTACATTAATGTAATATTTTAAAAGTCCTAAATCTGTTTGCAGATATCCTGGTTAAAGGCTGATTAATGATCTAAAGAAGGAAAACCAGTCCAAGAATTTGCAAATTATGTTGTTATTTAGACGTTCATAAAGTCCAATTCCCAAACTTTCTCATGATATGTAGACATCTCTGGGGTCTCAAAAGGGAGTACAAAACCTACTAGATTCAACTTTGCTGAAATGGCTTTACTCACAGTCCTAACAATGAATTGTACTTGTTTTCTTAGAATCATCCGAGCAAAATACAAAAACTCATCTTAAGCAGAATGACCTTTTGGTAATGAAGACTATGGGTATAGCAACAGAGAGAACAAAGAAAGACACAAAAATTCTCAATCCTGTTTCTGTTCCACTTCTGCTCTCTCTGCTATAACTCTACAATGGAAAAGGGTCCATAGAGTATTAAGATTCAACCTGCTTTAAGATCATCTATAAACATTTAAATATTCAATCAACTATTGAAGACCGTTGTCCAGGGACAAAGTGAACATAGTACTGGTGGAAGGAGTCCCAGAGGTCATATAGTTCAAACCTCTAACTTTTCAGGTGAGAAAACTTAGGGTCAGATTTTAAATGGCTTCTATAATTTCAAGCAATTACAAAAGCAGAGTAAGGATGTGAAATCAATTGCCTTTGAATTCATCTATCTTTCCGAGATATAGTACTACCTAGCTACCTTTTCATTCTTTATATAAATGAAACCAAGAGACAATAGGAAGTTATAGCAAAGAGGAAGGAGGACTTACCGTTTCTGTTTGGAGAGGCAAATAATTAAATCAGGCAATTTCTTTTTCCATTATGTATACAAAGATGTGTGTATGTGTGGGGGGGCAATTGGGGTTAAGTGACTTGCCCAGGGTCACACAGCTAGTAAATGTTAAGTGTCTGAGGCTGGATTTGAACTCAGGTCCTGCTGACTCCAGAACTGGTGCTCTATCCACTGTGCCACCTAGCTGTCCCACAAAGATTTTTTTTTTTTAGGATGCTGAGTCAACTTACATTGTAGTCCTTGTGGTAAGTATTTGCAAAAAGTCATAATAAAGATCATTTCTGCTAATTTGCCAAAACTTATTAGAGAGGAGTTAGAGAATCTATTTGAAGACCCTTGCAGTTAAATCAATGTACAGTCTAATATACTAAATTCATGAGAATCATGAGATAGGTACTGGACTTGATGAGAACCAAAAAGAAAATACACAAGATAATGAAATTAATCTTTCTTAAACAGAGAAAATGACTGGTTTATATTGTGGGAATAATTTCCAATTCTGCTCTCCAGGTCCATTTGAACCACAGGTCTGTTAGAACAAATATCAATATCAGTACCAAAGCTATTTTAAGCTATTAAAGCTTAAAAATTCATGAAGACTTTAACCCTATCCTTGTATAAAAAATAAGGTTATAAAGTAAAAAGAATAGCTAAAGTAACTTCAACTTTACCTATTTAAATGAACTATTAAAATCAAAATATGAAAATTCATAAAAGAGTATTATATCTTTCTATGGAGGTTTACTTGACTTAATCCTGTCATCCCAAAGGATAGACAAACAAATCCCAGAAACTACCTCATACAAAAAATATTTAATGTCTTTTACAAGCAGAGATGCATGGTAATCAAGGACAATATTGATTTAGAATATGGACTTGTCTTTTTAGCAAAGATGTTGGTGGGAGAGTATAATCAGTATCATCACCTAAAAAGTAAGTTTACAGGGGCCAGATAGGTGGCTCCATGGATAAAGCACTGGCCCTTAATTCAGGAGGACCTGAGTTCAAACCCAGCCTCAGACACTTGACAGTAAATAGCTGTGTGACACTAGGAAAGTCACTTAATTCTGATGGCCTGCAAAAACCTCCAAACAAACAAACAAAAAAGTAAGTTTACAGAAAGCTTGGTGAGAGGCCTATCTAAATCAGATCATCCTGAGGGAATTTAAAGTTGAAAGTGGAAGGAAAATAAATGTGTAACAAATGGAAAAGTTTTGCAAAGATCAATCAGTCAATTATTAAGCACCTACTACATGCCAGACTCTATACTAAGGACTGGGGATAAAAGACAAAAAAATTTAAACAGTTTTTGCTCTCAAGCAGTTTATATTCTAATGGGCAGGGCAACATGTACAATATAGGTATATACATTTTTTTTCTTTTCTTCACCACTGAGAGTGGAGCCACAACTTTTTTTTTTTTTGGCAGGGCAATGAGGGTTAAGTGACTTACTTGCCAGGGTCACACAGCTAGTAAGTGTCAAGTGTCTGAAGGTGGATTTGGATTCAGGTCCTCCAGAATCCATGCCCAGTGCTTTATCCACTGTGCCACCTAGCTGCCCCTGAACCACAACATTTTGAAATTATTGTTCCCATTGTGATTTCTCTGAGGAAGGAGAAATGGTACTAACCCAAACTAAGGTGGGAATAGTATCTAGATAAGATTAAATACATAATAATATATTTTATAATTTATAATTAAGAAATATCCAGTTTCATTTTTTCTTTGTATTTTGGTATAACCCCTGTCCCAAAGTCCATTAGTATGGGGCTCTTGGTGGAGATGAGAGGAAAGAGCTTCAGTTCTCAAGAACCCTTTATTTAGGCACTCATCATTCAGGTGTCACAGATTCAAAAGAGAAGATGAACTAGGACAATCCCACTTCAGAGTGCTGAAGGAAAAGTCTCTGGGAAGATATAAGAAGAATGACCAGTCTCCATCATGTCTTTATTCCCAGGTTGCTACTCTAGAAACATCAGGGAGTTTTTCCTCGGATAAAATCTAAGATACTCCATCTTTTGTCAAACTGAGTTATCTTGTTCCCAAAGTAAGAGTTCCTTCACTCTGTATTGTCTAGTATATATTTTTCTATGTATAGCTCTGATTTCTATTTTGCTATGATTTTAACAAATGAACCTCTTTGCTATTCTCTATGTGTCTTCATTGTGAAATTTCTATTAGGTGGGAAAGGAATCAAGCCTTGGATACAAAGCTTGGATAAAAAGCTTCCCCCAATGACAAAGTGATGAAAGGTTATATGGAAACTGATCATATCTCCTAAATAAACAATATATAAGGAAGCACATAGATGTACTTACCTCTAGTCTGCTACCCCATCTTTCTCTCTGAGGAAAGTAGAATGGTGGCCTGCAGAACCAATATCCTGCTTCCCCTCCTGGCAGGAATCAAAGGTATGTCTATTCTGTCTGCCTTTGAAGCTCACAAAACAATCCTTTTGCCACGAGTGGGCCTCACTACTTACATGGGGCCCTGACACCTCACAGATTTTTTATATACCCTGGGTATATTGTTTTCCAGGCTCTCCTTTCTTCACCTTGCATCAGTTGTATGTCTTCTCATTTTTTTTGAATCCTTTATACTTGTATTTATACTTGAATCCTTTATATTTGTAGCACAAGTGTCAAGAAAACCTGGGTACAAGTCCTACCTCTGCCACATACTGGGGAGAAAGAAAACAAAAACAGAAACATTAAAAATTTTAGACAGTTGGAACCATCCATAAGCATAATGAGCTGCCTTGTAATCAATGAACATTCTTTTCATGTACAATTTGTTCTAAATGGCCGCTGAGGTTCCTTCCAACTTTCAAATTCAGTGATTCTATAAGTAGGACAATCTTATTCTAGAGATAAAATCTATGAGAAATAAAGGATACCAATCATAATTCAAATCATGAAAGAAATCTATTTCAACAACACTACCACCTTATTATCAGAAAACTTGCTGCCAGGAAAACATCATTTCCTTGAAATAGATGCTATACAAGTTTTTTTTTTTTGTTCTTTTTGCTTTTGTTTTTGTTTTTCTTTGTATCCCCAGGAACAAGCACTGTGCCTGGCACATAAAAAAGTACTCAATAAATGCATATCAAATTATATGAATTTAATTAAACTAGGTCATTCTTGCAAGAAAGTGGAACAAAGAGGGGCAGCTAGGTGGTTCAGTGGATAAAGCACTGGCCCTGGATTCAAGAGTACCTGAGTTCAAATCTGGCCTCAGACACTTGACATTTACTAGCTGTGTGACCCTGGGCAAATCACTTAACCCCCACTGCCTTGCAAAAAAAAAAAAAACAGAAAAGAAAGTAGAAAAAAGAAATTTTTAAAAGATCAGTTCTCAAGATAGCTAAAGAAGATAAAAATAAAGTCATAAACATTATGATTACTTTAAAAAAAGCACTGAGCAAATATCAGTAATTAACTTATATGTCTAATATTTTCTCTTCTGAAAAATCCTTATGCTTATAATTTGCACAGAGAGAGAAGAGCTTTTTCAAATGTTATTTTAGAGATGACCATGTCTTTACAAGGGCATTTAGTGTATAGCAGATGAAGCATCAGGCCTGTTGTCAGGAGGACCTGACTTCAAATGTGGTTTCAGACACTAACTAGCTGTATCTATGGCAAGTCACTTAACCCTATTTGTCTCAGTTTTCTCATCTGTAAAATGAGCTGGAGCAGGAAATCACAATTTTTGCCAAGAAAACCCCAAATGGTGTAACGAAGAGTCATATACACCTGAAAATGACTAAACAACAACAACAAAAATATCTTTACAGCAACACAATTTACTGGAGAGTAGAGAACAAGATGTCACTGGGATTATTAGGTGTTTACTAAAAACATCATGTGATTAGATATAGCCAAGCATTGTTTTATGGGCTTTTCTACAAAAAAAAAAAAGTGATTCATATATACATCAAATTTATAAGACTCCTTGAAAGGTATAATCATGGAAAGAACTTTGTTCATCAACCCTATAGTTATTTCTAGTAAGTGAAGCATTAATAAAAAAGTAAGGGCATTCTGTTTATTTGTGGCTCATGGGATATTCTTCTTGTTTTGTTTTTTTTTGGTGTGTGTGTTTTTTTTTTGGCGGGGCAGTTGGGGTTAAGTGACTTGCCCAGGGTCACACAGCTAGTAAGTGTTAAGTGCCTGAGGCCAGATTTGAACTCCGGTACTCTTGACTCCATGGTCGGTGCTCTATCCACTGTGCCACCTAGCTGCCCCAATACTCTTCTTTAAAAAATATATAAGGTTTCCAGTTCATTCAAAGGGTAACAGAGAGGGTACAACTCAAGAAAAGTAGAATACAGTTTATCAGTCAGATGTACAAATAGAAAAGAAACTGGGCTGTTTGTGTAGGGAAAGTCAGTCAATAAGCATGTATTAAGTACCTACTATGTGCCAGGTATTGTGTTAAACACTGGTGGTACAAAGAAAGGCCAAAGAGGTACTCTGCCCTGGAGGAGTACAGAGATTACTAGAGGAGACAATACACAAACAACCATGTACAAACTAGCTATGCACAGAACAAATAGAAAATCCTCAATAGAGGAAGGCACTAGAATTAAGAGGGACTGAAAATGGTCTCTTGTAGAAGATGTGATTTTAGCTGGGACCTACAGGAATCTACCATCCCTTCCACATTGTAATGGTTAGGCACATGGCACCCACAAGATCTGGAAAATCCATGTAAACGTTTTTGGATCCCTCCTCATACCAGCAAGGAAATCTGATTTTTTTTCCTTTTTCTTTTATAAGTTGTTTTCAGTACCTTATTGTAAAATTTGGCTTAAGTATTTGGTCACAGGATCTGTATTGTCTGCTGGCCTTCATGTATTGTCTGTGCTTTCTGCAAAACTCCCCCGTAAATTTCCATTTAATTGCTTATGCCAACCCATGATGTATTGAAACCACAATGAGGAAAGTCATGATGTGGAAAGGATAACTATAGAAGGCAAAGATGAGGAGGTAATGCATTCCATACGTGAATAGTAGCCAGAAAGTATACCTGGAGTCCGGAAATGGGAGTGTCTTGTTTAATGAATAGCAAAGATATCAGTGTCATTCAGTGGATTGAAGAGTACTTGGGGTAGGGTGTAAGACTAGAAAGATTTGTGTTTGTGGGGATTAATTTATAAAGAGCTTTGAAAGCCAGGGGCTTTTGTATTTGACCCTAATAATAATAGAAAGAGGGCAGCTAGGTGGTGTAGTGGATAAAGCACCAGACCTGGATTCAGGAGGACCTGAGTTCAAATCCAGCCTCATACACTTGACACTTATTAGCTGTGTGACCCTGGGCAAGTCACTTAACCCTCATGGCCCTGCAAAAAAAAATGATAGGAAGCCATCAGATTTTTATTTTGTGTTGGTGATATTGTCAGACCTGTAAGTTAGGCATATCAATTTGACAACTGAGTGGAGGTTTACTTGGAGTATGGAGAGATTTGAAGCTGGTAGATCAGCAAACAAATTCTTGCCATAATTCAGGAATATGGTGATGAGGGACTGCATCAGGGTGGTATCAGTAACAAAAAAGAGAAAAGGGCGTACTTGACAAATATAATGAACATAAAATTGGAAGGCCTTGACAACGGATTGGATGGGAGACAATGAAGAATCAGGGATGACGACTAGTGTGAGCCTGGAGGACAGGGATGATGGTGGTACCCTCAACAGTTATTGGGAACTTTGGATAGGGGGTGGGGTTGGGGAAAAGATAAATAAGTTCAGGTTATGATAAATATAAGATTACATTTTCCATCAATATGCACAACAGATCTAGTGGAAGTCTTGTCTCACATTAGGTGGTTCTGTTTTGAAGGATTTACAGGAGGTCATGAACATGAGATTCATAAGATGAATGTATTGCAATGTTGACTAATGGAGGGAATACTACATTGATGAAATCACAGATCTGTTGAAGGACCATGTAAGAATTTCAATTGGGGCCACTATGTGGCACAGTGGATAAAGCACCAGCCCTGGATTCAGGAGGACTTGAGTTCAAATCCAGCCTCAGACACTTGACACTTACTAGTTGTGTGACCCTGGGGAAGTCACTTAACCCTCATTTCCCTGTAAAAATAAATAAATAAAAAGAAGAATTGTGATTGATGATTCTACCCACATGTGTAGTCATTTAATTAATTGCTTATATAATTAAATTTTTTAATTCAAGATGTTAACACATGAAAGTTTTTGTGAAGGTGACAACTTGGTTTTACAGATATAAGTCTTTATGTTTTTTGAAATGTCAATATATTATCATTTACTTGTGGTAACAATCAAGGCATAAACTTTTCCCTTACATGATTTACTTCAGGCATAGGAGGATAGACAGAAACACAATTAAGATGTTTTCTAATTATACTTTACACCATAAATGTTACCTGGAAGGTCTGTCTCCTTTCCAGCAAAAAGCCTAACACCATTGTTCTATGTCTCATTTTCTCTCATCTAGCAAATTATTATCACTTCCTAATTATTCTTCCAACTTCAAGACTTTTCACCACTCTATTCCATCCTCCACATAGCTGACAGATTGATAACCCCAAAGTACAGGTCTTATTATTTAACTCCTCAACTCAATAATTTCTACAGTGGCTCCCTTGTACCTCAAGAATCAAAATATCATCTTCTCTATGTTGCCATTTGTTGTTGTTGAATCATCAGTCATGTTTTACCCTTTGTGCCATTTCTTGGCAACAATAAAGGAGTTATTTGCCATTTCCTTCTAAACCTCATTTAACAGATGAGGAAACTGAGGCTAGCAGGGTTAAGTGACTTGCCTAGGGTCACACAGCTAGTAAGGGCATGATGCCATATTTGCTTTGTAATGCTCTATAAATATGGTTCCAACTAACTTTTCCAAGCTACTAGAAATCCATTATCATGTCTAGCCAAAAAGATATTTTTCTTTCTCCTTACACACAGTATTCTATCTCCTATCTCTGTTGTTTTGAACACTTTGTCCCCTCATGCTTGGAAAGTATTGATCCTTTCCTTACATTCACTTCTTGGAAACTTTGGTTTCCTTCAAGGCTTAATTGAAGTGGCATCATTTACTCTGAGCTCTTTCTTGATCCCTTAGCTGCTAGTGCCTCCCCCACACTACCAAATAGCCTTGGATTTACTTTGTATATATTTTGCATTTCATTATATGTGTACTGAACACAGTGCTTCCCTCAATAAAATGTAAACTTCATGAACACAGTAATGGTTTTATTTTTATTCTTGAATCACCAGCACCATGCATAGTATCAGACATAGTGTTTAATAAATGTTTGTTGATTGATTAATATTCAACGTAGGGTGTGTGTGTGTGAGGAACATTTTCAGGATACAGACACATTAAGATATATCTACACATACACACATATACATATATACATATATGTGTGTGCATATAGGTCTATGAATATATATGCATATGTAAGTATGTGTATGCATATGTGTATGTGTATGTCTCCATGGTTGGTTGGTTGTTGTCCTTCATTTTTGAAGGGGACCAACATGACAGCACTATGTTACAGTCAAGTTACAGTATATCTAGCTGTGGCTGATAAAACCAACACGAACTTGGAATGCTCTGCCAAAGGTTGGGGACAAATAATCCATGTGAACAGCTAGGTTAGATTCTCTACATTTGTGCATCTTGTGTTTCTTTTGAGCTACTTCAATTCTGCTTTGTTCATAGAGCATAACACCTTCTCTGATGAGGGCATGCCATGCTGGGTGGTCCTCTGCCAATGTCTCCCATGTCATGCAGCCAATTCCAACGTTCTTAAGAGAGACCTTGAGAGAATCCTTATATTGCTTTTTCTGACCATCATGTAAGCACATGCCTTCTGTTAGATGTCCATAAAATAATCTTTTAGGAAAACATACGTTTGTCATTAGAACAGCATGGCCAACTTATTGGAGTTGTGTGCATGATATGTATGTATATATGTATACAGATATGCATACAAATACAACTATATATATATATATATATTATATATTTTCTAAGGACTTAACCCATACATAAAGTACTTCAATTTTATCATATCCCAATTACTGTAAATAATGCATTCTTAGAAGTTGTTCTACTAATTCAAATTTGTACAGCATATATCCATTCAACTAGGACTAGTATCTTATATAATTATAGCTTTCAACTGTGTGAATTCAAATACATGTGACTAGTTCCTGGGTTAATTATTTGCATTTATCAGGATATAGCTGTCTTTTCAGGGTAAATAATGATGATGATGATGATGGTGAAAAATTGGTTATGAGTCTGATGTTTTGAACTTTATAAGAAAAAGCATTTAAACAACTCTACAACTTGGTGTTAATGTTTAACAGATTGACTGATTGGTCATTTTTCCCCTTTAAAAATGTTGCTGCATTTTTCAGTTCATAAGAAATGACAGAATAGTAAAGTCACACATGCAGAGCACAAATAAAAAGAATAAAATGCAATGGCAGTGTTCTAAAACTAACTTAAATGAGAAAAGCAAATTGAATTCTGAGCACATGTTGCATTTTGGTAGGAAAACAATGCATATACTACTGTATAATACACAGATTTAGTTATTCACTAAAACATACTAAATGTTTATTGATTTATTTATTTTGAAGAGATGCACAGAAGAAAATATAGGATACCAGAGAGCTGAATATGGAAAATTGACAATAAAAAGGAAATAAAATTAGAAGAATGCCCACAATAGTTCCGATATATTGCTTAGTCTTACTCATCCATGCAATTCAGGTGCTTGACAGCAAGAATTAATATAATTTATTAACATATGCTTTCAAATGGTCTTCCCTCCCAGAACACTTGAACTTCTTTCTCCATTCCTCTTAGTGTCTCTCCAATCATTTGCCTTGGTTTCATCAGACTTGGTTCTTTTTTCTCCTACATCTTCACCTTTCCCTACCAATATCTTCTCTCCTACCAATCAAATATGGCTTTCTTTCCAGAGATGTATAACCCTTAGCATTCAAGGAATCTATGAAACAAATATGCTTCAAAAACAATGCAATCAATTAGTAAACATTTTTAATGGGAGGAAATATGTTAATGGGAGGCTTCCTATCATCTCTATCTATCTGTGTGATTTAATACTCCTGGGAGAACTCCAGGTATAAAAACAAACAAATGGGGGGAGCTAGGTGGTGCAGTGGATAAAGCACCAGCCCTGGATTCAGAAAGACCTGAGTTCAAATTTGGCCTCTGACACTTTGCACTTACTAGCTGAGTGACTCTGGGCAAGTCATTTAATCCTCATTGCCCCATTAAAAAAACCCCCCAAACCAAAACCAAACAAAAATAAAATCAACAAAAAAAGAAAACACTACCAAACAAAAACTCCCTTTACAGATATCAAACAAATCATCTATAGCATAGTCTTGGGGAGCTGGTTGTGATGGGTACTGATTTGTTAAGTAACTTTTCTATATTCACACAGTTAATATGTGTAAGAAGGACTGGAATCTAGGTCTTTCATACTTTATTTGATACAACAGACTCAGGAATGTTTCCATCTTTATTAACTATGTATTGTAATGAATACAAGATATCTTTCTTGTCTTATGTTATTTCTTCATGCTTCTATCTACTGTGTTACCATGACTCAGTTTGTCAACATTTCTTTATTGAAAATATTATACAACTCTCATTCTCCACAGCTTTCTAAGTATACATGTTGTTCCTTGAATGGCCAACACAATCACATTTCCACAGCAATCTCTTAATCCTCACTAATTCAAATGGGAACAGGGGGATAGAGAAGAGCAGAGACTAGTGTACATTAGTAAATAGTTTGAATAGCATAAACAAATTTATATTTTAAAATAAAGTATGTATATAAAATTAAATTGTCTAATGGCTCTCATGGATTCTTTAAGGAACAATCTCATACAATGTATTTATTGAATATAGAAGGACCACTGGAATTGACTATATTCATGAAAATCAATGAATACAAAGTTGGCTAGAAAAAAATTACCCCCATTCCCTCCTTAGAGGAGATCAAAACATGTAACATGACATAGAATTGACCTTGGAAGCAACAACACTTGGGTCCCTGTCCTGCCCTCTGACACATACTTCTTGTGGCATATGGAGCAAGGAACTTAATGATCCATTGCCCTCAAACAACTTTCTAAGACTATAAATTGCAAAGCAGGTGTCAATCTGCACTGATATATAAAATTTTCTTACTAAGAGATCCCTATGCTAACAAAACCACAGGTTGAGGAAAAAGGTAAAGTATATTAAATGTTCTCACGAAACATTCTTAATCTTATTAATTTGTTTAGGAAAATCTATTTATTTTCTATTTTAGATATCTCTATATTGATCCTTTTTCTTTTAGACAACAGTCATTTTGGAAATAACCCCCTTTTACACCTATTTTATCAAGCCTCTCTATGTAACCATTACAAATGTGTAGAGGATCTTGGGATTCTGGGAATCACATTGACAATGTCTGACCCAAAGTAGTCAGTTTCTATCTTTGTCTCATTGTTGATACCTACTTTATTTATAGATTTTCATTACCTTAAAAGTGGTATAGCTATTTTGGCATTTCTTAATTTCTATGTTTTATTTCCTTATGGCCTATGGTGGAGTGATATTTCTAGGAGAAGAGGTATGACCATCTGTCATTTTTCCATTATTACCTTTACAAAAGTTACTCTTAGATCTACATATCTGGACCTAGTTTCTCTCATGAATGGCAAAATAACTTTTCTTTAATATTCTGAAGTTGTTTTCCAGAGCATGTGTACCAATGCAGGGTTCCAGCAACAATATAGTCTTTTTTTTTTTTTTTTTGCTGAGGCAATTGGGGTTAAGTGACTTGCCCAGGGTCACACAGCTAGTATTAAGTGTCTGAGGCCGGATTTGAACTCAGGTCCTCCTGAATCCAGAGCCAGTGCTCTATCCACTGCACCACCTAGCTGCCCCAACAATATAGTCTTAGTCTGCCTGTCTTCTTGTATCCTCACCAACAACTAATATTTCAGATATTTTTTTTCTGGGCCAGTTTTCTGGGTGGAAGATCAAACCTCAGATATTTGTTTTTTATTTTTATATCTCATTATTAGTGGTTTGGACTAACATTTTTTAATGTTCTTAACAGTTCTCAATTTCCTTGAGAACTGGTTGTTCATATCTTTTGTCCATTTAATCTATTTGAGAATGGCACTTTGTCTTAAGTATTTCTGAGTATGATCTGTGTATGTTGGATATCAGCTGTTGATCAGACTTGTGGAGTTTAAGGTTTTCATCTCCAATTGACACTTTTCCTTTTTTTATCATGGCCTCATTGATTTTTTTCATTCAAATGTATCAATTTCACCTATTCAAAATGCTCCATTGTATATTTTTTGTTTACCTTTGTCCTTCATTTGGCTAATAATTCTTCTCCTAACCATAAATATGCAAAAGCTTCTTTCCATTTGCCTTCATATTTCAATGATGCTTCTATTTCATTGTTTTTGTGATCTTTAGGTGTCTTTTAGGTGGCTAATCTAAAACTATTTTTGGCAAACTGATTTTCCATGAAGTTCTTGTTGAATACAAATCCCTTCTCCAAGTAGTTACCATTTTTGCACTCTTAATTACTTTGTTCATTTGTTTCTAAAATTTGCTTATGTAGAAGAGCCCTTTTCTGTAGATCATGAAATAGTAAATGTTCATTCAGTTAAATTATCATGGATTTTAAACTAGCTGTATGTTTTTATTAGTAAGACACAAAGTATATGTATATATGTGTATATGTTTATACACATGTATATGTATATATACACATATGTATGTGTGTGTGTGTATATATATATATATAAACTTGATTATTGTACAAGGGCGCTAGAAGCTCAAGGAAAATCTGGAAAAGTTTCATAAGGAAACTGGCAATTAGGCTGAGTTTTAAAGGAAACAAAGGAGTATAAGAAATAAAAGTTCAGCAAGAATTAATTCTAGGTGTGGAGGTCAACCATGACAAAAGCAGAGAGATGGGAGTTAGAGTGTCACATTAAGGATTGGCAAAAAGACCAGGTCCTCCTGTTAGCAGAACCACAGAGTACATATAGCAAATGAATATAGGCCAGAAACAGGTTGAGGCCAAATTGTATGTATGTCTGTGTGTACATATATACATACACACATATACATACGGACATATATACATATATACATACTATAATTCAGCAATCTCTACTGCTCACTATGTACACTTTTGCTAAAAAGCTAGAGGCCAAAATTCTCTTCAGATATTTAATGAAATAGCATAGCAAGAATGGTACTAATAGATCATTTGCCTCATAAATTACCTCATGAATTCATGTCTAATCAGTGGGAAGGTGATAGATGTGGGGGAAGGGGAGCCAGCAAATGTGGCCACATAACCAGTTCTTCAAGTGATTTAGGGATATTGTTGCTTTTTTGATAATAACATGACATTGCTCTTGCTAAGCTTATTCCCCACTCCTCTGAAATGGCATGAGGTCTCTTTTTGAGAGTTATTTCCTTCTGGTTTTCTGTGCTATTATTTGATGCTGCTACATTGTCTCTATATTTGCTGCCAGCAGTGAAGGCTGGGTATTATGATGTGGAGTTTCTCCTTGTTTCTAGCTTCTGTTTCAGGATCACAGAATTGTAGGACTGTAGCTTCTGTTGACAGTTTTAGGAAGTTCTTGTAATTTGAATTTAATACAAAGTGCTAAATCTAACCACTTCAGGAACATTTTAGAGCCCCCCCCCTTTCCACAAAACAACCAAATACTACCTGAGTCTAAGATTCTCTTTTGAATTCTTAGTTTCTTTTTGGTCATCCAAGGAAATGAACAGGAATGGGAAAAGTAAAGGGAAAAGTCTCCTAGGTAGAGGATCTTGAAGGAATAACTTTCTTCTCCTCTCTTCTATCTACTTCTTTCTTATTTTCTCCATTTTTTCTTTTCCCCTTTCTTTTCTTCTCTATTCCCCTATAACAATGTCTATGGTAGGTAGCTAGGTGATGGAATGGATAGAGCACTGGGTTTAGAGCTAGGAAGACCTGAGGTAATTCTGGACAGTTACTAACTGTGTGATTCTGGGTAAGTCACAACCTCATTTACTTCAGTTTCCTCAAGTGATAATAAAGATAATGACAGCACTTATCTCACAAGGCTGTTGTGAGGAACAAATGAGGTAATATTTGTAAAAAAAAAAAAAATAGTCACTTACCACACAGTGTCTGGCATATAGTAGATACTATATAAGTACTTATTACCTTCCTCTTCCCTTCCCCCTCTATTGAGACCCTATCTATTCTTTCAGATCCAACTAAAATGCTTTCTTCATGATGGTCTTCCTCAATATCCCTAATGGCTTTCCTTGGACAACACATTTTCTTCTGTTTGTACAAATCTTTTGTCAATCATTATGACTTTATTTTTCTTATGTATATCTATGTGTTTTATGTGCTGGGTGTGCACTCAGTGCACTTAAGTGCACTGAGCACTTAATAAGTTATTCTTGACTTGATTTGACATCCCCTCCCTATTGCTGAGTAATTAGTAAACTCTATGAGTGCAGAGACCATATCCTTTGTACCTCTGCATATCCAAGCACCTAACACAGAGCATTTGATAAATGTTTGTTGAACTGAATTGCATTTTTCATTTTAGTAAGGATACTCAGCACTAACCAAAACTCCCATGCTTCCCTGGCTCCATCTACTCATAATGATTCATCCTGACTTTCTCTCTTCGCAAGTTTGTTTATAGATCCACATTGACTATTTGACCTCCTCTGTCCTTAAAGCCTCAGTTTCAGCTTTGGTTCTGTCCTTTAAATAGAAGGTTTCTGCAGGTGAAGCAAAAACTTGGGATCCTTACCTAAGTTTTAAGACTTCATAGAAACCCATCAGAAAAACACAAATTGGGTGATTTGACAGCAAAATGCTTGCTGTCATAAACTTTTCCTCATATACTTGAAGCTTGTTTATGAAAATCTTCAAATAGATATTCGAATATAAAAATGTTTAGAATGAATAAAAATCAGGGAAAGGAAAACACAGCTACTTACAGTGGAAATTGTCATAGGAGAAGGAGGGGGGAAAGGGAGGGAAAACATGTATTAAGCACCTACAATGTGCCAGGTGGTATGCTAAGCTCTTTATGAATATTTTTTCATTTTATCCTCACAAATTTTGGAGGCAGGTAATATTATTACCCCCATTTGACAGTTGAGGAAATGGGAAGACAGAGGTTAAGTGTTTTGCCCAGGATCACATAGCTAGTATCTGAGGCCAAACTTGACTTTAAGTTACTCCTGACTCCAGATCCAATGCTCTCTCCAGAAACACATTAAAATATAAGAAAATTACATAAACAAAGGCATTGATGTGGGACATCATGAGTTGTGTCTGTGATATGGCTTATGGTACAACTAGGCTGATTCATATAGCACTTGTTTGTGGGGCATAGTACATATATCATACGTTTGGGAAGGCAGAGAGGGGCAATTTTTGAGTGTCTTAGACACCAACCTAAGGAACTTGAATTTTATCCAGTGGACAAGAGGAAATCATTTAAAAGCTTTGAAAAATGGTATGATCAGATTCATGTGTAGAAATATAAATCTATCAGTTGTGCAATTGTCCTGAGATTGACAAAAATAGAAAAGAGGTGTAGAAAATTGTGGCAATATATCTAGGACCTTTAATTTTGTCAGTGTGGGAACTTCCTTCACAAAGTACAGATCTCAGCCCTGTTCGTTTGCAATGTATATTTTTACAGAGTTGTCTGAGGCTCAGAGGGGTTAAATGACTTTCCTTTGTTCTCTTAGGTACTAAATTTTAGACCTGGGATTAAACCCATTTATTTCTAGACCGAAATGCAATATTATTTCCCATATTCAATGTTTTCATTCTCATGGATGACTAGATACAATAATCTTTATTCAATGACATTATCCCAGTATTAGATAATTTAATATCCCTAATTTTTTTCATGTGTTGCTTTGTCACAGAAACATAGTTTTACAAATTACTGAATTATTAAATTTATTTTATGTTGGATCAGAATAGAAAACCATTGAAACTGTTTATGAAGATTTTGATTTCCTCTTTGGCTGATGTATACAGTGAATAGAGTTGAGGATATCTTAAAGTTATTCTTTCAGACAAGACTGAAAGACTCGGCCTGTTCATAGACAGTTTTTTTTTCTTTTTTTTTTTTTTTAGTGAGGCAATTGGGGTTAAGTGACTTGCCCAGGGTCACACAGCTAATAAGTGTTAAGTGTCTGAGGTCGGATTTGAACTCAGGTCCTCCTGACTCCAGGGCCAGTGCTCTATCCACTGCGCCACCTAGCTGCCCCCATAGACAGTTAATATCAGTTATGACCAAAGAGAAGCCACCAAACTACTTATTTGGTCAGGTCAGTTCCATCTTAATACCTGATTTCATAGATAATAAGATATTTCTCTCCAATAAAATTGGAAATAAATTATATTCCCCTAGGAACATATAATAATAAGCAAATTCTAAATGAAAGATGTGTAATAGCAGATAATTGTTTTTGCTCTATACTAGGAATGTCTTATGTGACACAATACTGTTTGGTCCCTCCCTCCTTCCCTCCCTTCCTCCTTCCCTCCTTCCTTTCTTTCCTTCCTTTAAAATAAGGACTTTTTTTGCACTTTATAATCATACTTTTTTTCTGTCAATAGCAAAGATCTACTCCTGTCCCTAAATCATGTATAGATTTGAGAGCAAATGTGAATATTATAAAGTTAGGAAAAGATAATTGGGTTGTAGAATAGTTCTTGGTTATATAAATGTTTATCAGAAAAGGGAAAATAGTGTAGAACATAAGTGTTTATGAAAGGTGACTTAGAGAAGTCAGGGAACTCAGAGTGGGAGAATATAACCTCTGAAAAAGTATAAATCACTAGGGACTGAGTTGTGAAGAAATTTAATGCTTTTAGAAAGGTTATTAAGAAAGAAAAAAAGTAGTCAAGGAACACAAAAGAGTTTTCAAACTGCAATCATAGAATCATTGATTTAAAGGTGTGTGTGTATACACATGTATGTATAGATATACATATATACACATATATAATTTATGAATATATGTAGCTATATATAGACAACTGTGTCTATAATCTATCATCTATCTATCTATCATCTATCTATCATTTATCTATCTAATCCATCATCTATCTCCCAGTATAAGGTAAAGTCTTTGAGTACAGAGTTTTTATATTTTTAAACTTTGGGATCCCATTGCCTAACAGAGTACCTTACACATAACAGAATTATTACAAAAAATTTTTTTTTAAGTTTATATCATATCAATTCATGTTACCAAAAACATTTGGGTACTTCTGAAGATTGACTCAATATTGTGGTCACATCAACAGTAGTAAGGCAGCTGTCATGTAAAACTGCAGTCAAATATCAAGGATTAGCTAGGTCAAGAATATTAAGCAGTGGGTTAGATTACTATAAATTTTGCTCAGGGCTATCAAAATGGGACTTTAGTCTGGAGACTTGTTAGAGGAAGACAAATTCAATCTTGGACCACTGAAATGTTCCCCTTTAATTACACTCCTAGTATTTTTGCTTATCCCTTTCTTCAATTCCTTTTTATATAGAATCAAAAGTCATAAAAGTTTAGAGCTGGATGTTATTTTAAAAATCAGACACAGGACAATGTCTAAAGTACTGGGTTGAGACCTGAGTTCAAATTATACCTCACTTATTAAATTGTGATCCTGGGAAGTCACAATCTCAGTCGCATTTTTTTTTCATTTTAAAATGGGCATGATAATGATGAGAATGATGTTGCATTCTAATTAGCATAATATGGATGGATGGATGGGAAAGACAGAGACTGAAGAGAAAAAATAATTAAATAGATCATCCTGTACTATCACATATGACTCCTTTACATTATAGAATCAGACCATATTGTTTTGGTGAGAATCTCTTTTCAGAATTGTATTTCTACTATAGATTACAATTTAAGATAACTTCATTTATATACAAAGACTGTGGAGATGATATAGATGGAGAATGGTAAAATAATTTAAAATTATAAAAGTTAGATGCAGGAACTGATATAAGCCAGTTTGTACATACCACAAGAATGGGCTACTTCTCCTTTATTCATTATTTCAAAGTGTAAGATCCTCCTATAAAAGCTATAATCTGTTGAAGAGTTAATGGTGATATGAACATACACATATATGCATATAATTTATATATAGATACACATATTAATTATATATATATGTATACATATATGTATACATACATATATGTATATTAAGAGTTTTGCCAACTTTGATAATAATACATCTTAGGTATTAATTTTAGTACCAACTAACTTTATACCAGAGGGGACTGAATCCTAGTGAAAAATGAAATTACTTGTTCAATATCTGAAACAGTTTAGGAATAGTTCTAGGACTGGGATTCAGTGTTTGAAGTCATGTTCCTTCAACTCTTGTCTTGCCTTGCCTTCTCAATCTGCTGCTGTGACTCCCTTATCCCATTGGTGAGTTCTTCCTGGGACCTCCATATAAAGGAAGGACTCAAACTAGCCATCCTTCATTCTTCAGATTTTGCCACCATGCTCTTCCCCCCCACATCGTTTAGCTCCATTTTATTTATTATCTTCCTACATTAGAAAGTAAGCTAGTTGAGGATGGAAATTGTCTTCCTTTTTGCTTGTGTATGTATATCCATTGTTTAGGACAGTGCCTAGCAAATTGTAGGCTGTTAATAAATGCTTATTGACTTAGCTTGTGGACTCTATTTCTACAGTGATTGTTCCAGACCTTCCTCCTATCTCCTCAAGCACTCAGTACTTTCATATATTCTAGGTTCCAGAAGAACATAATACATTAAATGTGGAGTGTGGGAATCACAGTTCAAGCCCTAATTGTATAGGGTGGGGCATGGAGGATAATAGTTGTGTTTGAGGCCTGTATTGTGTCATGTTTTGTTGTTTAAATGAATATATCTTCATAGTCTGTGTCACACAAAACCTGTACTTAATAGTGAACTTCCTTAATACCATTTAGAAATCCTGTCCAACACAGAAATTAGCTGTAAATCTGTTTCATGTGGCATTCCCAGCCACAGCTCTGAATTTTGGATTTCAGGGTACAGAAGAAAAATATTTTCATAAGGAGGTCTTAGGATCTCTAGCATCACACCCACTTTTGATGACAGAATGCTGGAATTTTAGACCTAGACAGGATACTATAAATGTTCCAGACTAAACTGACCTATTTCACTCTTCTCCTTTTAAAAACTGGGGAAACAGTAGCCTGGAGATCACATAGCAAATTAGTGTAAATCAATCAATCAATGAACAGGCATTTATTAAGCGTCTTTTATATGCCACACAGTATTCTTTCCACTAGGTTGTGACCCGTCTGTCTATGCCTCAGCAAAAGTTTAAATCTCTAATAAAGAGCCAATTGAAAGGTTATCTCTTGATTATATGCTAACACACTCATGGATTGAATGCCTTGAATACATATCATTCACAAAAGATTTTTCAGCTTTGTAAATTCCTTCAGATAGAGAAAAATCCCTTTCCCTATGTGATTCATTTCAAGGAGGTAAAAATCTATAAATATTTTCATGGGGAAATTTTGATTCCCCCTGTTGTGTCTCCTCCACTTTCTCATGGAATGAGGAAGAGGGGTTTGCTGCTGTGACTGAAAGAGAACTTTGCTATCTTTTCTCTGGTTGAATGAAAAGAAGTAGTCAACCTTTAGTTTTGACTTTTGAGTAGGCTGCTTAGGATAAATAGTATTTGAGCATAAATTTTTTTGGAGGGCACTTTTACTTGTTGCATTGACTTGAAAACAGACATTTTTGTTTCTGCCACCAGTAGAATGAATTCTATCATTAGATTATATGGACTGCTAATTCCCAGAGGGGCATTGTCAATTAGTTTTTCTCCACTTAGGTAATGTTTTAGGTATCTTATCTAACTACTGGCTCTTTCAATCAGGCATGCTTGGAAGCCTTATTTGATTACTAATGTTTTCCCTCTGTCATCTTTTAATCATTCATTTTGAATCATGTTTGATTCTTCATGACCCCATTTAGGGTTTTCTTGGCAAAGATACTGGAGTGGTTTGCCATTTCCTTCTTCAGCTCATTTTAAAGATGAGGAAACTGAGATAAACAGGGTAAAGTGACTTGCCCAGGTTCACACAGCTAGTAAGTGCCTGAGGCCACATTTGAACCAGGAAGAAGAATCTTTCTGACTCCAGGCCTGGCACTCTATCCACTGTTTCACTTAGCTGCCTTTCTCTCTGTCAGGAGGTTTCATTATTTTTGGTTTGTTGAATTTTTACTTGAACTGAAGCTATGATGTTCTCTGGAATAGTTTCTCTATTTCAGTTTTTGTTAAACATTAATCTATTACAATTGTATTCTAGCTTTATTTTGGCTATAGTAAAGCCTCTGAGGCTTCTACTATATTAAAATAATGCCATTTGATCTTGAGGGAATTGGGATGCAGCATTCCAAAAATTGAACATCTAATCACAAGGAAAGCAAAAGCTTTTAGGGTATCCAATGTCCTTGCATTATAACTGTACTTCAGTTTCCAGGTGGCCATGAAAGATGAGACATCAAAAGTGCACAATTTAGCAGACTTTTCTCAAAATTATCACCTGTAGAAAACCTTTAAAATGTTTCCAATATGTGCTTATCTGACCTTGCACTTTTTGTTTCTATTTTTGAATGAGTTTCTTAGACATAAGAATGGCTCAATAAGAGACTAGTTAATTAAAATTTTCTTGTTTAAAAAAGTTTTGGGCAAACAAATATTTCTGATCAATTATAAAGAGTAATACATATGTTTCATTGAGGTAACCAATCATTTGTTTTTTTTAAATAGTTTATTTTCATAATAAGTTTCCACTTTAGTATCACATACTACATCAAAATATTTAAATGTTGGGGGCAGCTAGGTGGTGAGGTGGATAGAGCACTGGCCCTGGAATCAGGAGGACCTGAGTTCAAATCTGACCTCAGACACTTGACACTTACTAGCTATGTGATCCTGGGCAAGTCACTTAAACCCAATTGCCTCACACAAACAAAAAAGAAAAGAAAAGAAAAGAAAAGAAAAGAAAAGAAAAGAAAAGAAAAGAAAAAATATTTAAATGTTTCTGAATGTGCTTAAAATTAGTGGAATGCTTTATTATTTTCCTGTTGTCTTTCCCATTAGAATATGTGCTCTTTGGGGCAACTAGGTGCTGCAGTGCATAGAGCACCAGCCCTCGAATCAGTAGAACCTGAGTTCAAATCCAGCCTCAGACACTTAATACTTACTAGTTGTGTGACCCCGGGCAAGTCACTTGAACCCAATTGCCTTACCAAAAAAAAGAATATGTGCTCTTTGGGGATACAAGCCATGTTTCTTTTTCCCCTTTCTTTGCATCTCTACCCTTAACACAGTGATTAATATATATATTGAGACCACTAAATGCTTATTGCCTTGACTTGACTTTGTAATACAACATGTTTTTATCTCAATTATCTTCAGTATCAAAACCTTAAGAAGTTTCTCTTTATTATTTTGCTACCCAATGGTGATTTTTTTGGTTTATATTCAGTTGTGGGCTGCACAAGGGTCAGGGACTGTTTTCATTTTTCATTGAATTCCTTTTACATAGCATACTTTCTAGTACATTTCAGGTGCTTAACAAATGTTTGTTGGCTTTACTTCACTTGAATAATTAAGAAATGTTATTCATGAAGTTGAAGTCATGGGATCAGATTCTGAACAACTGATTCATCTTTGATGGACTCCATGGCTACTGGCTACTAATTTGTGAGAACATAAATTATTTGAATGCCTCTTAGAAGAGCATAGCATTAGTACAAATGGAAAAAGTTATTGTGGCTCAAATCTGAGCTTCGAACAGAAATTTTCCACTTTGTAGAGCAAGTAAATCAGTTTGAGGGTAATAGGGTTTTTCCCTAAATGAACAATAGACCTACTTAAGACATATCAGGTCCACTGTGTCATCTCTAAGAGTAGAGTACTCCTGAGGATATCATGCAGTGATACAAGCACTGGATCTGATAAGATTTTGCAGAGGAAGTTGGATTTAATTTCATTCTTTAAGGATAGATAGGAATTTTTATCTGTGGAGAGGGAGTAGGGAAACTAGATTGGATAGAGTGAATGTCATTTATAAAGGTGTAGATGTACAAAATGTTCAGTACATAGTTACTTTTACTAGAGCATGTGGGTAATTCTGGACATTGGTCAAAAATATTTCAATCTTTTATTTGATCTGAGTAAATCAAGAGGAGATATTACTAGGAATATAAGTTGACACAAGTTTGTAGAAGACCTTGAATGTTAAGATAAAGGGTTTTTTTTCCCTTTATTGTGTAGTCAGTGGGGAAGTTTTGGCAGAGGATTGGAATGTCTGAAGCAGGGTTTTAGTATGATTACTCTGGCAGCAGTATTTATGGTGGGTCCTGGGAGAGAGAAATTGGAGAATGGGTAGATTAGGTTAGAAATCCTAAGCTTTAGTACTTATTATAAGGATAAAATTCCCAATCTATTAATGGGTTCTGTTCCAACTGTTTATTGAGAATTCAAGGTTTTGGAAATCAGAACAAATTCACCACAGAAATCATGATTACACTGGCAGTAACATTACCAAGATGGCCTACAAAACCCATCAAATAGCATAAGTTATAGTACTAGAAAAGTCCTCAGAGGTGACAAGGAGTGAAGGGAATCTCCAATTAGGGAGTCCATTTGTATAAAGAGTTCATCTGTATATGAGATATGCATAAAGCAGGTACGTAAATGTCAAAAGAATGCCTATCATGAAATGTATTCTTATTTTTACTTTTGATGTATTTAGGATAAAGTAAAACAAAATAAAAGTGCTAAATACAATTAAAAGCAGTATATGATAATTGTCAAAAGTCTCCTGCTGAGGCCTGATCCCTCACTCAAAAAACCTAAGAACAGAAGGAATCAAAAGTGATAAGAAGAGAGATGATGTCACCCTTGATTGGCCTCCATTAGAACTTGATATTTTGGAGTAATTGGAAATGACAAGGAAGGGAGACTGGATAGGAAGCTATTTTAGTAACCTATTTATTTGGCAATTAATTACCATGTATAAGTGATCCTGATTTATTACTAATTTGCATGACAATAAGACCCTCTAGTCCAGGGAATATTAAAAGATTTCTTCAAAAGAGGATTAAAGATCCCTTTGAATTCTGGTTAATCCTATGAACCCATTCTCAGAATAATTATTTTAAATAATTAAAAAAATAATAATTGAAGGGAATTCTAAATTTCAGTTTGAAAGTAGTGAAAATAGATATATTTCTATCTGAGTTCGCAGACCTTTTGAAATCTATTATTGACCCCAGGTTAAGAATTCTTGCTCTAGAATCTGATCCTATGGGGATAAAAGAGGATTTGAAGATAGGGACCTTCTAAGAACTAACTGAGTTAAGTTAGAACACATAGTCTTACTATCTAATACCTGACACTGATACAGAGGACAATGTGGTTAGATATAGGTAATCCCCAGCCCTAGTAGAACTAGAGCTTGCCATAATTGGATATAGTCACTGTTTTAACACTGGGTGTTACATTTATGGAGTTAGGTCAGCTGGATTGTCCTAGCGTTTTTGAGGATAAAAGTGATCAGTGAATTTTTTGCCTCAGGTATTATTCTGACACAAAGTTGTCTATAGTTTGGAATTTCTTTAGTATGAAACATTTTGATCAATGAGACCTTCCACTCTCAGCTGACTTCCTCACTTTTTGACCACTACTTATTTTTCACATTGTAGAAAGTCAATATAGTTTTGATTTATTGAAAAAATTGAACTAAAACCAGACATCTGGATCCCAAATTGTTTGATGTCATGTGGTACTTCGGCATATGTTTATCACAGCTTGCATTTATCCAATAATGCTGATGACAATGATAGTTAACATTTCTAGAGTGCCATAATGTTTACAAAGGGGTCCACTATTAACAAACTGGTGAGATATATAGTACAGAAACTATTAATTTTGATTTTATAAATGAAAATATCGAGGTTCAAAGGGATTTAAGAGATTTGCTCAAAGTCACAGCAATGATAAGTATCAGAACTAAGCTATGAATCCAGGACCATAGTAAGTCAAAGACTGTACATCATCAGGATTCTTTTGTTCTTTGAGACTGTGTCAGGTTAAATAATCATAGTAAAATAATAAGAGTCATATCTTCCACTTATAATTGATAAAGATGGGCAAGATTGAATCTATCATGCACAAAGATACTCCATTTATTAGTAAACATTTTTTTCAAACCAATAAACAGTGAAGGAATTATTTTAAAGGAAAATGTTTCCACAATTGTTGTTTCTCTTTTCTCTTTCAGAATATGAACAACAACAACAAAACCATGGTATTTGTTGTAGATGTTTTTATTGTTGATATTATATTACTCCTGCAGAAGCCTAAAAATGAGTGCATTTATGTGTTCCACAAGTAGAATAGTGCTCAAAGCTATATGACTGGGTCTCTCCTTGTTAAGGAGTCAAATCTAAATTGGCTCATTTGACTGGCCTAGATCAGGTTCATTGTTATATTTCAAGTCAGAATAGATAGGAATTAGCTGAGGCATTATTTAACCTGACCTATTTATGCCAGTTCCAGTCCCAATAGAATCATGGGGTCATCCTTGTTCTCTGAAAAGCTAGCTGTATTGTGATAAGAGTGAAAAGTTACATATTCTGTCCCAATTTGTTTATCCATGGGTGCCTGAGACTACAATAGTTTGATCACAGCACACTTGTCCTTGTTATTAGAAATTTCATCCTCTAGGAGTTCACTGTCTCCTGGAGGAAAGGCAGGGGTTCAGTTCAGGGACAAGACAATAATAATTGGAGATACGTATAAAACATGCCTGTTCATTATGTGTGATATACTCTGTCTTACCCAAAATGAAAGAAAAAGTCCAAGGGGTAAGATCACAGAACCATCCTCTTAGGGGTGTCTGCCTGAGCCATAAGATGACTTGGGGGATGAGGAGATATGCTGTTTGAAGGTTAATTTCCCATTGGCTCATGAACAGTTGTGAATGTAGATGCCCAGGTGGTCCTTAGGCAATAATTGTTTTGTGAGACTGAGGCCTGACTTGATGTGGGTAGGTGTAGGTGAGAAGTTTATATGATGGAGTGCTGGAGGACAAAGATATGTGTAAATTGTTTTTAATGTAAGTCCAACAATAGGTTATCACAGTTTTCCACATGACCTATTTGAGTCAGGCCATGGCCCTTTTGGGTCAGGTCAAAACCCTCACTATGGAAACCACAGAATTCAAATATTGATCCCAATTAAAGAGTAATCCTTAGTATTTCTGGAAAGATTTTAAATGTCAGGTTAAGTAAGGAATTTAAATTTTAACCTATAGGCAGTAGGAAAGCATAGAAGACTTTTGAGTAGGAGGATTAGGCATAAGAGTCTGAAGAGCCTTGAATATCAATGTTAGGTCTTTTGGCATCTTACAGGAAATGGAACCCAACTCATTCATCTTTGCATTCCACTCTGGCCCTAAACCAGTGCCTCACACATACTTGAGGCTCAATAAACATTCCTTCCTGTTAATATCACAGTCTAGGAGTATTATAGGAGCTCAGAGGATGAGGATATCACAAAGGACTAGACTAGTCAGGGAGGCTTCATGGAAGAATATAGTGAGAATAAAGACCCAAAGGCAGTGTGATATGAATGTGTGATGTAGCTATTCTGCATAGAGTGGGAGGAAAGCATATATTCTCACCATGAATGTGTAAAATCCCTAATTTTTTCAGGTAGCTTGTCAAGACAGATCTAAAAGGAAGTTTATAAATGTCAATTGTATATAAAAGATTAATTAAGTCAAATATCAGAATTACCTAAATATACTCATGTAAGTGGTTTTGGTGTATCAAGTAGCAGATATTGAATTACAGATGTGGAAAATATCAGAATTGAAAAATGTGACCTCTCATTTGATCTATCAGTCAAAAGCTATGTATTATCTGTTTATTCTGTGCATGCCAATGTTCTGTGTTTAATTTGGGGAAGTCTTCATTGAAGCAATGATAAATTGGGATATTGAAAGGCAAGTCTGTTAAGAAGGTCAAGGGTGTTTCAGGTGTGGTATTACGGGGGAAGAAGATTTGTAGATCAATGAAAGGAGAACAAGTAAAGGATAATTATGTGCTTCTAAATGATAGAGAAATGAAACATGAAAGCACTAAATCAAGTATATTTATTGTGTCTACTATGTGAAGAACTCTATTAGCAGACTCAAAATTTGGCAAGAAAATTGAATATCAGATCATAAATCTGGAGATGGAAAGGGCCTAAGAGGGCATCTAGTTGGAACCCTTCATTTTCCATATGAGACAATGGAGGCCCATCTAAGTTAAGTGTCCATTCCCAAATCAAACTGACAATAAGCATCAGACATAAGTTTTGAGCCCAGTCCTCTGGACATTTGGTACTCAGAGGATAGAACACTGAGACTAGAACTAAGAAGACCTGAGTTCAAATTCGGCCTCAGTCACTTATTGTGTGACTTTGGGTAAGTAACTTAACTTCTGTTTGTCTTAATCCACTGGAGAAGGAAATGGTTAACCACTCCATTTTTGTTTTAAGAAAATGACCTTGTGGGGGCAGCTACATGGTACAGTGGATAAATCACTGGCCCTGGATTCAGGAGGACCTGAATTCAAATTCAGCCTCAGACACTGGACACTTACTAGCTGTGTCACCCTGGGCAAGTCACTTAACCCTCATTGCCCTGCTCCCCCCGCAAAAAAAGGAAAATGACATTGTTTTCCTTTTTGCTTTGATTCTTCTAGCACAGCATGACTAATGCAGAAATATGTTTAATGTGATTGTACATATATAACCTATATCAGATTGCTAGCTCTCTTAGGGAGTGGGGAGAGAGGGGAGGGAGGGAGAAAAAAATTGAAACTAGAAATCTTATGAAAACAAATATTACAAACTATTTCTACATGTTGCTGGAAAATAATAAAATACTTTTATGAAAAAATTTTTTAAATGACCTTGGAAATGAATTGGAGTGGAAAAGAGACTTTTGGCAGATAGATTTACTAGCAAGCTATTGCAATAGTCTAGCAGTAATCTTTTCAGGGCTGGTACTAGAGTGGTGGCAGTGTCAGAGAAGAGAAGGTTTCAAAGTTGAAATCATCAGACCTTGGCAACATATTGAATATGGCAATTAATGAATAATCTGTAGAGTGTGGAGGCTCCCTGAATTACCCTGTTAGTATGGTCAAAACTCAGTGAGGAACAAAATTAGTTACCAAAAACATAACATGTAAAAAAGTTAGCTGTACCCATAAGAATCCATATTGGGAAGCAAAATGATAAATATATTGGAGGTATAGAGTAAGTCTTACTTAAATTTCATTTCTATTGATTTTTTTAAAAGTTGCTGTTTATTTCATAGGAGCATTTTTTTTTCTTTTTCAATTATGTCCTGTCCATGATTCATACAAATACAATAGAAAGCTTATAGTCACATAGACACTTTATTGTCTAGTTTTTTTTTTTACTTTACCTTTGTCTGTATTTGTGATTTCATCAATTTAAAGAAGTCCCAGTGAAAAAATTCCCTAAAGTGAGTAAGTATGACTAAAAATCTTAAAGACTTTTCTGGGGGCTTTCAAAGGCTAAATGTTATCCCTATTGTGATACAACCAGAATATATAAGTGGCAGAACTTGGATCCAGGTTTTCCTGATCTGAAGACTCATCTTGTATCCTCTCAACCAATAGTTCCCAAAATGGGAGGCAGGGGTCCTGAGAGTGTGATATCACTCTAGGAGGCTGCCATCTGTCCTTAAGGTTTATGATTGAGCAATAAGAGGGTAGAAAGGAAGTATGCATTTGAGCTCTGTCTCCTCTTTCATTTTGTTTGGAACAGATGGATACACCCAAGATGAATAGGGATAGATTGTGATTTAAATCAGAGATAGCATTTTTTTTTTCAGAGAGCTAGTAGTTAAACATTTATGAGTATACCCATGGAATTGGAATGTCTTCTCAAATCCCTTTATGGGAACCATATTTATTCATGTAATTCTGAGGAAAAATATTTTCATTTGTTTTGTGGTTTCTGTATTTTCCATTTCAATTATTGTGGGTTTTTTGACTGTTTACTTCACTTCACATAAGTTCACTTAAGTCTCTTCATACTTCCCTGTATTTATCACATTTGTCATTTATTATAGCAGAGTAATATTCCATTATATTCATACACCATAACTTGTTTAGCCATTTAAAAACCTGTAGACATATACTTTTATTTGACACCAAAAGAAATGCTGGTATATATTATTGTATAAGATGTATATGTTCTTATAAATGTTTTATTTGGAATATATGTCCGTGATAAAAGGATATGAAAATTTTAGACATATTATTTACTTAATTCCACACTGTTTTTCAAAATAATTATTGTAATTGGTTTTATATTGCTTGTCCTCTCAATGAATAAGGGAGGGGTGATAAAGAGGAAGATAATTTTTAGCTAATTTTTTAAATGTCAAAAATAAATGATATATTAAAATAATGTAAAAAAACCCTATTGATTCTCTGATACACCAATAATGCAATAGTATGACTATCTTTCCAAGACCCTTCATCATTGGCTAATTCCAACTTTTGTCATGCTTGCCAATTTGCTGTTTATGAGGTAAAACATCAGGATTTTTCTGATTTTCTACTCTATTATTACCAATTGTAAATATTATTTAATGCATTTTTAATAGTTTGCAATTATAGAAGTGGAGAAATAATTGGATAAATTTAGGCAATGCAAAAACAAAATATTGTAACAAAAGTTTATTTAAAATTTTACTGAAATTTTGTATTCCATTTTTTTCACTGATAGGCATGTAACCAAATAATTTTGGAGACTACTGCATTATGTCATGCTGTATCTCTTAAGGTTTTTAATCTCAGGACAACAGCATATAAAGAGCTGAACCTCAGCAATCAGCATACTTGTAAATATTTAAGTGGTCTATGTAATTTTTTGTAAATATTTAATACAGCAGACAGAAAGATGGAGGTATGACTAAGACAATTGTCATTTTCTCCAGATCATTTGATCCTAGTGAAATGAATATCATCAGTCATGGAGAAGAAGTAATAAAGATATTTTTTTTTCGCTTGGATGGCTTTGAATGCATTAAGATTGGTTTATCACAACTTTGGATAATGCTGGACATAGGAACATGTGCATTTACATGAGCTTTTGTTCAAGTATGATTTCTCTTTATGAAGATGTGCTGCTATTTGGAATCCTGTTGTTCTTCCACTTTCACAAATGATGATATAGAAAATAAATAATATTTACAATGATGACAAGTAAGACCTGAAGTTTGACAGCAATTAAAAATTGGAGTACCTTAGAGTATTTTTCCACTGGCCCCTAGTGTAATTTACCACTTTTTTAAAGAGGAACAAGGGTCTCCCAAATTGATAAATGGTCAAAGGATATGAATAGGAAATTTTCAAAGATATCAAAGCTATCATAATCATATAAAATGCTCTAAATCACTATTGATTAGAGAAAAGCAAATCAATACAATTCTGAGGTACTGCTCCACACTTATCAGATTGGCTAATATGATAGAAAAGAAAAAATGAAAAAAAATTGGAGGGATGTAGGAAAAATAAGAAATTGATGAACCATTGGTAGAGTCATGAATCAATTCAACCATTCTGGAGAGCAATTTGGAACTATGCCCAAAGGATTATCAAACTGTGTATATGCTTTGCTTCAGTAATGCTTCTACTAGGTCTGTATCCCAAAGATATTTAAAAAGAGAGGAAAAAATGACCTATTTGTACAAAAAATATTTATAGCTCCTTTTTTGTGGTGGCTAAGAATTAGAAATTATGGGGATGTGCATAAATTGGAGAATGGCTAAACAAGTTGTGGTATATGATTGTAATGGAATTTTATTGTGTAATAGGAAACAACAACCAGACAGATTTCAGTAAATGAACTGATGCATAATGAAGTGAGCAGAACCAGGAGAACATTATACACAGTAACAACAATAATGTATGATGAACAACAATGATCCAAGGTCAACTCAAAGAACTATGAGAAAAACTTCTATCTGCCTCCACAGAAAGAATAAATGGTGTCTGAATATAGATTGAAATTTACTATTTTTCACTTTCTTCCTTTTTTGTTTTGTGTTTTCTTATACAAAATGGCTAATATAGAAATAAGTTTTTCATGATTACGTATTTATACTATATCAAATTCATTATCATTTCAGGCAAGCGAAGCAGAGAGAGGCAAGGAGAGAGAGGGAAGAAGAGAATTTAATACTCAAAACTTAAAAAAATGTTGGGCAGCTAGGTGGCACAGTGGATGAAGCACTGGCCCTGGATTCAGGAGGACCTGAGTTCAAATCTGGCCTCAGACATGTGACACTTACTAGTTGTGTTACCCTGGGCAAGTCACTTAACCCTCATTGCCCCACCAAAAAACATTAAAATTGTTTTTAACTGTAATTGGAACAAATAAATTATTATTTTAAAAATAAGCAAAATAAAAAGTAGAATGAGGGAACCTCAGTGATCTGTCATACCTGAGACCTCTATACAGAGGCCTAAAAGAGTTGCCCATTGCTTGACTTCAGCATTTGGTGAGGGGATGGAAGGAATAGTGCAACCTTGATCATTGTCCACTGATCAGTGCAAATTTTTGCTTCATTCTTATTGACCAGTTCAAGTCAGTAAGGCCAAGGAAGGGATGACTGTGTCTGTGAGTTTTCTGCGTGTATGTGTGTGTGTGTGTGTGTGTGTGTGATCTTAGTAGAAGAACTTCATATTTCCCAAGCTTTCACTTTCTGTTCTTTACTATTTTCAATATCCTAAACCATTTAATGATGCACATTTGAAAGCATATAGTGCCTTTCACCAAGAGACATAGAACACTTGGTAAATGTTATTTCATGAACCACCCCCTCTCCAAAAAAAAAGCCCACAGAGGGTACAAACCTTCAATATTGTGATTTTATTTCTAACTAGAAATTAAGGTATAGCCATTTTCAGTGATATGAAACCATTTATTAATGCATCTGGGAATAAAGTCTCACTCTTCTCATCAATCTAGTACACTCTCAAGGCTCATAACCAAAGAAAGCAGTCATTATAATAAGATAAAAACAATGCACTTAATATATATTATTCCCCGTTCATTATTAAAAACATTCATTTACTTAAATTTCTAAAGATGGCCATATTATCAAGAAACATCCCAGATGACTTGGTGTGTGTAATATAACTATTTATTTTTATTACTTTTAAAGTCCCTGCCACATGGAATTCCTCAGTATTGTAATTCCAGAACTTGATGTCTCATTTGAATCATGTTAACGGTATCTATGATTTGGACAGGTGTTGCATTATATGACTACTGTGGTCCCTTCTAAGGTCTTGTGATTCTTTAAAATTCAATTCAATAAACATTTAAGTGCCTACTATATGTCAGGCACTATGCTAAGCTCTGAGGATTTGAAAAAAGTCAAAAAGAAAGTTCCTGTGCTCAAAGAGCTTATAATCTAATGGGGAAGCACAGTTTGTAAACAAAGCAAACTATATACAGGATACTTATGATATAATTAATAGAGAGAAGGAACTAGCATTAAAAAAATAGAACATTAGAACTTCATCCATTTTTAAGTTTATACGAGTAAGTAGCCTTTTTGTTACAGTTAGAAAGAGTAATAACTGCATTTTTCTAAACCATGTCATGAATTTCAATCGAAAGAATTGGTTCAAAAATTTTCTACCTAAAAAAATCATCATAAAACTTTGTTGAATGTTAAGATTTCCAGTTGTGTGAGGTTGGTAAGTCTCTAATTTTGATTTCCTAATCTTTAAAATTATGCATTTGACTAGTTCATCTTGAAGTTTCTAATACTAATATTCTTTGATTGTGATTTTAGCAATGTGAATTTCTTTACTAGACAGAAAAACAAATCAGATATCTGTGGATCTGTTTCTCAGTGAGTAAGATCTTATAACTCTGACTATATATACATATGCATATGTACATATATACACATACATTTGTGTATATATATGCTTACATATATACACATACATTTGTGTATATATATGCTTATTATGTCCATACATTAGAATTAATATGAAAAATCTTGTTTCAAACTAAAAGAAGATAAAAGATAAAGATTATAAAATCATAGGATCAGAGATTTTCAGGTGTAAAGAACTTCAGAGGACATCTATTAAAATCTTTTCCTTTTACAGGTGAAGAAAGTGGGCCCTACAGATATTAAATGATTTATACAAAGTCATATAAGCAGCATTTGTCCCAGGCAGGATTTGAACTTAGATAATCTGATTCCAGGTCAGTGCTCTTTCTGCTATTCTTCTTGAGTTCATTGAGGATTTTGGTGACTCTCTTTCTCGTACTCAAGTCATTAAAAAATGTTATTTATTTTAACATCCTTTCTTTAAATATTGAGTTCCACATTTTCTCCCTCCCTTTAGTCATGTAAGTCTTCCCAAGTTTTTTTTTCCTGAAATCATCCTGCTCATTTGTCATTACTTATAGCACAGTAGTCTTCCATCACATATGCCACAAGTTGCTCAGCCATTCCCTAATTAAGGGATATCCCCCCAATTTTCAATTCTTTGTCACTAATAAGAGAGCTGCTATAAACATTTTGGTACATATAGGCAATTTCGTGTTTTTTTTTAATTTTCTTTAAATCTCTTTGGGATAAAGGACTAGGAGTGGTAGTCCCTTTATATAGTTTTAAATAAAAACTTTACAGTTTTATAGCCCTGTGGGCATAGTTATTAATTGCTTCTGATGCAGAATGGCTGATCAGATCACAACTCCATCAACTGTACATTAGTGTCCTAATATTTCTACATTCCTTTTTTTTTTGGTCTTTTTATTTATTTTTATTGTTTTAATTAATAGAAGTATTTTATTATTTTCCAGTGACATAAGGATAGTTTTCAACTTTTTTCCATAGGATTTTTAGTTCCTAATATTTTTCACACCCTCCCTTCTCTCCCTCCTACCTCAGACAGAAAGCAATCTGATATAGGTTATATATGTGCCATCACATTAAACATATTTCTACATTAGGCATATTGTGAAAGAAGAATCAGAGCACAAGGGAAAAACCTCAAAAAAGAAGGTAAAAACAGCCCAAAAGTAGAAACAGTATGGTTCAATCTGCATTCATAAAACATAGTTGTTTTTTCTGGATGTTGAGAACATTTTCTATCATGAAGTTCTTTGAAATTGTTTTGGATTGTGGCACTGCTAAAATGAATAAAATCTATCACCATTGTTCAACACACAATGTTGCTGTTACTATGTACCATGTTCTTCCAATTTTGCTCCTCTCAATTATCATCAGTTCATGTAAGTCCTTCCAGGTTTCTCCGAACTCCTCCTGCTCATCATTTCTTTTCACATTGATTTTTTAAAACTTTGTGTTCTAAATTTTCTTCCTCCCTCCCTCCTCAACCCACCCTATGAAATCAAGTAAGTCAGTATAAGTCAAACATGTGAAGTTATGCAAAACATCTTCACATCAGTCAGGTTGTAAAAGAAAATAGCAAAAATAACTTTAGAAAGAAGAGCTAACCAATAAAATTATACTTCAATCTGTATTCAGATACCATCGGTTCTTCCTCTGTTGATGGTTTGCATTTTTCATAAATCCTGATATCATCCTGCTCATCATTTCTTTCAGTTACTATTGCTAACTGTATTACCCTCCATCTTATTCCCGCCCCTTGATATTTATTGTATTTTCTATCTTCTTTTACCCTATCCCTCCTTGAAAGTCTTTTGCTTTTTACTGCCCCTCCCCCAATCTGCCCTTCCTTCCTTTGCCTCTTCCTCATCACTCCTTATCTCCTTCCCCTCCCACTTTCTATTAGAGCAAAATATATTATGATACCCACTTGGGTGTGTGTTATTCTGATGAGAACAAGGTTCATTCACTCCCCAACTCCTTCCCTATCTTCCTCTCTACTCCATAATCTTTTTCTTGTTACTTTTATGTGAGCTACTTTTCCCCAGTCTACCTCTCCCTTTCCATTTCTTCCAATACATCCTGCTTTCCCCTTAACTTTATTTTAAAGATGTCATCACGGGTCAGCTAGGTGACACAGTGGACAAAGCACCAGTCCTGGACCCAGGAGGACCTGAGTCCAAATCTGACCCCAGACATATGCCACCCCACCCTGTCTGCCCCACAAAAAACAATGATAAACCAAAAAAAATTGCTTTACAGATATAATCTCTTTATATTCAATTCACACGTGTGTCCCCTGTCTAAGTATATTCCTTTCAGCTGCCCTAATACTGAGAAAGTTCTAATTATTAACTTCCCATGTAGGAATGTAAACAGTTTAATATTTTAATATCCCTCATGATTTTTTTCCTTTTTCCTTTTTTATGCTTCTCTAGGTTCTTGTATTTGAAAGTCAAATTTTCTATTCAAATCATGTCTTTTCATCAAGAATGCCTGAAAGTCGACTTCCAGGGTCAATACAAGAGGACTTCCGGGACAGAGCCAAGATGGCAGAGGAAAGGCAGCAAGCTCTCAAACTCATGACATGATTGCTCCAAAAAATATCCAAATAATGCCATAGGACAATTTCTAGAGCAGCAAAATCCATAGAAGAATATGCTGAAATCATATTCCAACCAACAACTTAGAAGGTTGGAAGGAAAGAGCTGCTGTGCTGAGACAGGAGTGGAGGTCAACCCCACAGTCACTCTGATACAGATCCAGTCTCAGGAAGGCCTTGCCAGAGAAAGAGACCCCTGAGCCTTTGAATCAGCTGCAGCTGCAGCAGGAGCACCAGCTTCGAATAGAACTAAGCTCACAGTCTAGTGAGAGGGCTGATCCTTTGGTAGGGGAGAAATTACAGGGGTCTATACTGGTGGGGAGGCACAACTTGGGTTTTCCACCCCTGCTGGGAACCAGGAAGTAGGCTTGAGTAGCAGTAGCCCAGGTGAGGGAGGGGCACAAGCTCATCAGAGCTGACAACCACAATACACAAAGCTGGTTTATTAGCAAGTTGGCCTGGGGTCATCTATGGACCAGGGAACAAGCCAAGGCAAGTGAAGAGCATCCTCCTCCTGAAACCATGCCACCTGGGACCTTCTAAAGCTTGGGATAGTGCAGCCTGGAAACAGTGCCAAACTTTAGGGAGCTAAAAGTAAAGTAAAAGAACGGCAAGATGGGGGGCGGCTAGGTGGCACAGTGGATAAAGCACCGGCCCTGGATTCAGGAGTACCTGAGTTCAAATCCGGCCTCAGACACTTGACACCAGCTGTGTGACCCTAGGCAAGTCACTTAACCCCCATTGTCCCGCAAAAAAAACCAAAAAACAAAAAAACAAACAAAAAAAAAACGGCAAGATGAGCAGACAGAAAAAGGTGAGGACCATAGAAAGTTTCTTTAGTGACAACGAATATTGAGGTGCACCCTCAGAGGAAGATATCAACATCAGGGCCCCTATATCTAAAGCTTCCAAGAAAAATATGAATTGGTCTTAGGCCATAGAGGTGCTCAAAAAGGACTTTGAAGATAAAGTTAGAGAGGTAGAGGAAAAAATGGAAAGAGAAATGAGGGTGATGCAGGAAAGACATGAGAAAAAAGTCAACAGTTATCAGAAAAGGCTCAAAAACCTTAATGTAATCAGAATTGCCTCAAGAAGGGAATAACATATACACTAAATTGGGTGGAGTAATCTTGCTAACCCTGCAGGAAAATAGGAAGGGAAGGGAATAAAGAGAGTGGGCAAAAGAAGGGAGGACAGATTGAGGTAGGGGGCAGACAGAAACAAGTCCCTTTTGAAGAGGGATAGGGTTAAAGATGATAGATAATAGAGTAAATATCATGGGGAAGGGAATAGGATGGAGGGAAACAGTTAACAATAGTAATAATAAAAAAGAAATGGGTGGGGAAATTGTACAAAAAACATTTATAGCAACTCTTTGTGGTGGTTAACAATTGGGAATCAAGGGGATGTCCATCAGTTGAGGAATGACTGAAGAAGCTCTGGTATATGATTGTAGTGGAATGGTCTTGTGTTACAGGAAATAACAAACAGGATGATCCCCAAAAAGCCTGGAAAGACTCATATGAACTGATGTATTTGAAGTGAGCACAACTGGAAGGACATTGTGCATAGTGACAACAGTATTATTATTCTATGAGCAATTGTGAATGACTTAACTATTCTCAGCAATACAATGATACAAGACAATCCCAAGGGACTAATGAAGCATACTATCCACCCCCATAGAAAGAACTGATAAAAAGAGCACTTATGAATTGTACATATATAGCCTATATCATATTGGTTAATGTCTTGTGGAGTGGGGGAGAAAAATTTGGAACTCTAAATCTTATGAAAATGAATGTTGAAAACTACCCCTACATGTAACTGGAAATATAAAATAAATGTTGCACAAAAAAAAAAAATGCCCGACAGTCCTCTTTTTCCTTGAAGTCCCATTTTTCCCCTGAAAGATTATACAGAGTTTTGCTGGGTAGGTGATTTTTGGCTATAGTCCCAGTTCCTTTGCCTTCTGGAATATTATATTCCATGCCCTCTTGTCCTTTAATGTATAAGCTTCTTAATCTTGTGTTATCCTTACTTTAGCTCCACAGTATTTGAATTCCTTTTTTCTAGCTGCTTGCTAGAAAATCTTCTTGACCTGGGATCTCTATAGTTTGGGTATAATATTCACAGAAGTTTTCCTTTTGTAATCTTTTCCAGGAAGTGATCAGTGGATTCTTTTAATTTCTATTTTAACTTCTGATTCTAGAATATCAGGGTAATTTTCCATGATAAGTTTTTGAAAGATGGTGTCTAAACTCTTATTTTGGTCATGGTTTGCAGGTAGTCCAATGATTTTCAAATTATCTCTTCTGGATCTATTTTCCAGGTCACCTATTTTTCCAAGGAGATATTTCATATTGCCCTCTAATTTTTTATTCATTTGGATTTGCTTTACTCTGTCTTGGTTTCTCATAAAATTACTAACTTCCATTTGTTCAATCCTGATTCTTAGGTAATTATTTTCTTCAGAGAGCTTTCATATTTTCTTTTCCATTTAGCTTTTCAAGCTGTTGAGTTTTTTCTCATTACTCTCCTGCATTGCTCTCATTTCCCTTTCCATTCTTTCCTCCATCTCTCTAAATCTTCCTTCTATCTTTCCTACTTTCTCTTCCAAGCCCATTTTGAGTGCCTCCATGGCCTGAAATCAATTTATATTTTTCTTGGAAGCTTTGGATGTTGGAGCTTTGACTTTGTTTTTATCTTCTTCTGAGGGTGTATTCTGTTCTACCCCACCCCCAAAGAAGCTGTCTATTTTCTTTGCCTACTTCTATTCTTTGCCTACTCATCTCAACTTTGAAGTAGATGTCTGATTAAAATCTGATTCTCTATGGTCAGAAGCTTGGCATTCCTATGCCCCTCCCCCACTGGGCTGCCACCACTCGATTCATCCCACTAGTTTCGAACCAGGGCACTTTGACCCAACTCCAGCAGAGACTACCATCATTTCACACAGACCAACTGCTGAACACCCTCACTGGTCTGCAAGGAGAGCATTAGAAGAAGCTACTGGCACTGAAGACTCTGAGGCCCTGGAGGCACAGTCTGTTCCAGGTTGGGTCCCATATGCTGAGTTCCTCTATTAGCCTGAACAGCAGGTGATCCCAGTTGCTGTCTTTGGCTTGAAAATTGTCTCACTCTGTTCTTATGTGGGTTAGGGTGCCCTGGGAGGTGCCTTATGATATTATTTATGGAGTGTTTATATTATTTATTTGGGAGCTTGGGGAAGTCACAGCCTTTCCTCTGACATCTTGGCTCTGCCCACCATCTTGGCTCCACCCTTCTACATTCTTCTGAATATTTTATTAATTTTCTTTTTCTGTCATATTAGTCAATGTACTTCAGAGTTGTTTTAATTTTCCTTTATTTAAGAACCTTTTTTCATATGACTATAGATATCTTTTATTTCTTCTTCTGAAAACTACTGATTCATATTCTTTCATCATGCATCTATTGGGGAATGACTTGTTTGTTATAAATTTGATTTAGTTCATTATATATTTAAGAAATAGCCTTTATCAGAGGAACTTGCTGTAAACATTTTTTTTTCAGTTACTATTGTGTTCAGTTATTTCTCTCCATTTTATTTTCCCCTATTTATCCTTCTTTCTCCTTTCTTGTGAATGAATAGTGTTCCTTTCTGCCCTGGAACAGTGACTCAGAACTTTGTATGGGAAATACAGTTGCCAAACAGTGTCAGATCATGTACTAGTGCCAGCAAAGAGGCCCCCATAATCTATTTCTGACCAGTTGTCTGACCCCTTTACTGTCACTGAGCTGAGAACTCCTGAAGCTGCTGCTGTTGCTGCTGCTGTTGCTGCTACTGTTGCTGCTGCCTCCAAGTCCCACAGCTGATATTGCTGCCACTGAATGTGCTCCAGGTTGGCTCCTGCCCCATGTGGACCCCTCCTGCCAACCTCATAAAAAGTCTTGTATGTAAAAAAATCTTACCCTTATCTTTTGTCGGCTCTGCCATTCCAGAATTTGATTTGACATGTTATTTTAAATTTTCAGGGGAGTGTTGGGAGGGATAGGCTGCATTTCAGCTTCTACTCCATCTTGGCTCTTCCTTCTGATTCATCATTCTCAAAGTCAAACTCTTATAGGTTTTAGTCTAGGAGCCTTCAAAGCTCCTCACCCTTGACATTTCCTAGCACCAACTTTTCCTTGTCAAATTAATTATGTAATACCTAGTGCCTTCATAATTCCTCATTTAAATCATAGAATAGCTCCATTTCTATGCCATCTGCCAAAAATTATTTAAGTGGAAGTAATACTTTACAACTGCTAGCTACCACGTAACCTATTCACATACAAGCATATTATTTCAAGCACAATAACAAGACTTCAAGGGCATCATCACCAATTCAGAGGTAGATGATCTTTGACATCAGTGATTTAAATATATGTATGTGTTCTAGATTTCCCCTTTCTGACAGGTTGTATCTATTTTATGACAGTGCCAAGGATCTCAGAATCCATAGAAACCAACCAGTGTTATGGTTTCATCAGGTTGCCAAATTTCTCCAATGGTCCAACTGTCCTATTTGGTATAAGTAAAAGGGAGACAAAAAGGGAAAACAATGCCACAACTACCATCCCCTAGAAGTCCTTTTCAGCTTCAACTGTTTTCCCTTGACACTATTCCCTATTCTTCTGAGCCAATGAATATAGACTGTCCTGTCCCTTGAGAACTGAATATTTGAGATTATAAATTCTAAGAGGTAATAGACAATATTTAATTATTATTGCATGTCTTTAAGTGCCTAATAATTGCCTGGTGAAGATATTTAATTGTGCACATATAAAAAGTATTCAGAGTTTAAAATTTTCAAATTCAATCAAAATTTACTTCAAGCTCACTCAATGGAGAAAACAGTGTCAGATGTGTGTCAGTTAATATAAAACAATGACCATGGAATTTTTAAAAAAGGCTATGGCTACCAAGCTTCTCATTACAAGATATAGTGATTTTTTTTGTTGGTGGGGTGGGGAAGGGAAATGAGAATAATTAAAAATAAACTTGAACATTGAATCAGTGATAGAAGGGGGATAAATTTTGACGTTTTCCTATTTTAATGGTGTAGTCAGGTGGTTGTGCCAGGAAGACTCAGACCTTTTTTTCTCCCTTTTTCAACTTTGGGGAGAGAGGTAATCCTATTTCTGAGGAATGCTGAGGTAAATTTATAATAACTGTTCCTTCTAGCCTCATCCCTGAGCTCTTGAAGATGCTAAAGTATGGAGAACTGAATGAAGCAGGGTTAGCTTATCCACAGCTTTGAAAAGATTATCCTTGAAGTTCATTGGCAGGCTGGCAAGAAAATGAACCTGCCTATTATCTCAGACTTCACTCCATGGAACAAATCATCGATACCATTATGGTTCTTGTCTCTAGCAAATGCCTTTAGCAGCTTTAGATAGCAGATCCAGTGGCATGGGAACTAAAGAAAAAAGATTGTAATGACTGTCTCCTCAGCAGGGTTCCAGTTTGGACACACTGTTTACACCTTTGGGTTGGGAGGGGAAACACTGATCTTGTTGCCATCTGTTCTTTATTGCTTATATTATTAGCATTTGCAAGGGCTAATTGCTATATTGAAATGGCTCAGGTGGTTGTTAATGGTGTATAGTACTTTTTTTTTTTTTGCAAGATGACAAAATTGAACATACTGTAAGGGAGTATCTAGCCAACATGTGGTCTGTGACTCCTGGAGGGGTCCATGAGACCCTTTCAAGGGGTCTTCAAGGTCAAAAATATTTTCATAACTATATGAAACAAAGTATTTATGTAATGAAATAACCGTCCCCTTTCCAGCTACACATCTGTGTGAGGCTGTATTTTCTTCACATATTTAAAAAAAGAGAACATGTTGAAACAGATGACAGAATGCAGAAGCATATTTGAGAATCTAGTGGTCTTCTATTGAGCTAGATGTTAAAGAGATTAGCAAAAATATTAAAACAATGCCACTATTCTCTCTACTTTTTGTTTTGAAAAGAATAGTTATTTTTCACAAAATAGTTTATGTTAAGATGTAAGGGGCTTATCATTTAAATGCATTAATGATTTCTACATTATCAACTTTAATTTCTTTATGGTAAATATTTGATTGCTATATCTGACAGAAACAAAGTCTCTTTGGGATCCTCAGTTATTTTTAAGAGTGTAAAAGAATCTCGAGATCAAATTGTTTGAGAATAACTGTTCTGAGCTAGTAGGAATGATATTCCTTATCCAGTTCTACTTATACAATAGACAGTTAGGTGGTATAGTGGATAGAGTTCTGGGTCTTGAGTTGTTAGATTGATCCTTTTTGAGTTAAAACCTAGCCTCAGACACTTACTAGCTCTGTGACCCTGGGCAAGTTACTTAAACTTGTTTGCTTCAGTTTCCTTATGTATAAAATGAGCTGAAAAAGGAAATAGCAAATCACTTCAGTGACTTTTTCAAGAAGATACCAAATGAGGTCACAAAGAGTAGGACATAAATGAAACAATTGAATAACATATAGCTATACAAATTTAATACTCTTAATTCAGGATCCATAAAATAATCTGAAAATGGTTTGTTACTTCTTAAAATAACCTTGATTTATCTAATGATTAAAAGTCAGAATGAAGTCTCATTTAATCTGTGAAGCCTTATCATAGATTTAGAGATGGAAGGGGGGGCAGCTAGATGGTGCAGTGGATAGAGCACCGGCCCTGGAGTCAGGAGGACCTGAGTTCAAATCCAGCGTCAGACACTTAACACTTACTGGCTGTGTGACCCTGGTCAAGTCACTTAACCCTCATTGCCCAGCAAGAAAAGAAAAAAAAAGGAAAAGAAAAAAAGAGATGGAAGGGACTTTAAGTATCATCCAATTGAACCTCTTTGGCTCCTAGAAATGGGACTACAGTCTTTTGTTTTTTGTCTTTAGGTTCAGGTACAATCCCTCATAGAACCTAGGAGTTTGAGCCATGGAGACTTAGAAACCATCATTATAGCCAGGATACTGCAATCCAGCAGGCCAGCAGGGAAAGCTGGAGAAGGCAGGATACCTAGGACTTGAGCCCAAAGGAGGCTTTGTTCTTGAAACTGGGACTCTGTGTCCTATAGGAACTGAGCTAACCCATGAACCTAATCCTTTTCCTCAGACACTGAGGTAATGCATAAAGGGAAGAGGATTATGCCCCCTGTGTGAGGTAGTAAGTTTATATATTTGTGATTATGCATTTTGAAGTTAATATTTCTTTGTAAAAGCTATACCAACTATTAATGGTTAAATGGAAGTAGGGTAAAAAGAACTCACACTATAGTTTAGTGAGTACCATCAGTGGGGGCTGGAGCATTTGCACAAAATCTAAACCCCTCCCCACCCATCTCCCTTATGGTACCTGAGGTATAAAATGTAGCATAACTGGCCTTCAGGCAGTATGTATATGTGTGTGCGTTGGGGGGGGGGGGCGAGTATTCCAATGTGACAGAAGACTTGATGGGTAGGAAGAAGTCAAATTATAAAGGGGCTTAAGTGCCAGACACATATGTTTATAATATGTTTAACCATTTACCAATTAATGGGAAATAATTTTGTTTCCAGTGTTGCTGTTCTTGTTGTTATAGTGGTTGGCATTAAAATATGGCTAGGTATATTTTGGTATAATTGAGACCTTTCTTTATGTTTGTGATTTCCCGGGAGTATATTCCTAGGAATAAGAACAGTTTAGTCACTTTCAAAACATAATTCCAAATTATTTTCCAGGCTGTTTAGATCAATTCATAACCACCACACACACTGTATTAGTGTGCCTGTCTTCTCATAGACCCATCAATTTTGCCTATTTCCATCTTTTGTTATCTTTGTCAGTTTTCTGGGTATGAGGTAGTAATAACTAGTTTTTCTCTTATTAATATTGATTTAGAGAACTCATTCATACAGCTGTTGATAATTTGCAATTCTTTTGCAAATATATCACTTGACTGATTATTGGAATATTACTCTTAGTACTCTATACAAATTCATATAAGTGTATATATGCATATTGACATGTATGTATAGACACATATATTGGTGTAGCATATATTATATTACATATAATAAAACTATATATAAAATACAACATGTAATAAATAAATATATAAAATATCATATATGTTATATAATAAATATATAATAATTACAATAAATATGTTGTAAAATATGTGTTAATATATAATTATATAAATATTATTTTATATAATATATAAATAAGTGATGTCAATAGTGTGAAACTCAAATAGAAGTGGAGCCACTAAATGATATATATGGAATCCTAACCAAAATTGACATAGAATGCCACATATTAACATTTTCTGTATTGTATTAAAATTTTTATTTATTAAAAATATTTCCAAATTTCATTTTAATCTGGTTCATGCAGAATGAAAGTGTTGTGAGCCTCATTCCATCTATATTTGGCATCTTTATTGTAGTGAATAAAGAGCAGACTTTATTATGTGGAAGACAATATTTAAAATAGTATTGCCTTATATTTATGCTGGCTATGCAACCTTGAGCAAATCACTTAACCTTTTATTGATCCAGTAAACTCTTTAAGACTGGAACCTTTTTATTTGTAAATTATAATTTTCGTTGTTAGAAAGATTCCTTTCATCTAGGCATTCTCTATATCAACAAAATCACAGTGCTCAGTATCCTTTATCTCTATCTACATCCTGTATGAGTCAAATACTGAATTTTTATTATTTGTGATTTGAATTTTTTTCTTTTGCAAATTTTAAGTTTCCCTTCTCACCCTAGCTACATTTATCTTGTTTGTACAAAAGTGTTTTAATTGCTGGTAAACAAAATTTTGTTTTCTCTTTTATGCTCTCCTGTGTCTCTTCTTAGCCTAAGAATTATTCTTGTAGTACTACTTGGGAAGCTACCTCCTTCAATTCTCCTCTAATTATTTTTGGTAATTTTTCTATCAAGTATTTGATGAACAAATAATTCCTTTGCCAGTTAAAGAGTATGCAAAAATAAAGAAGGCACCTTACAAAACTCATTATATCAGATATAGTCCTGATGTTCAAGCCATAGAAAAATTAAAGAAAGATAATTTACGAGTATGTTTTTGTAACAAAGTGTTACTAATAATAAATAAATAAAGCATGGACAAAGAGGACTAACCATTTTGACAAGGATAGATTTATAGTAAGAATATAAGAATGGTTTATGATTAAGACAACAAAAAGTATGGTAAAGCACACAGATATATATTTAATAAAACATTTCTATCACTAAAAATAAAAAAATAAAAAAATGGACACAGTATAACCCTCATACTAAAAACAAAAATTTACAAAAAGGAAATTATATAGAATAAAAGGAAATTATCTTAATATTATAATTTTCACTTAAAATACAAAGTTAGCATTATTTGTAGAAGAGAAATGCCAGTCATTTTCCTCACAAGATCAGAGGCAATGAAAGCATCCAGTTATCCAATCTGTCTCTATGAATGTTTGACATAGAGCTAGATATGTTGGCTATTGCAATAAAATAAGAAAGAGAGATTTAGTGAACAATAATAAATAAAAGAGGCAATATAATCTAAATTTGCAATGTGATAGAGAACCCTAGAGAATCAACAATAGAGAGATAATTAGAAACTTGATTTGGGGCAGCTAGGTGACACAGTGGATAAAGCACTGGACCTGGATTCAGGAGGACCTGAGTTCAAATCTGGTATCAGACACTTGACACTTACTAGCTGTGTGATTCTGTGCAAGTCACTTAACCCTCATTGCCCCACAAAAAAAAAAAAAAAGAAAGAAAGAAAAGAAAAGAAACTTGATTTTAAAAGAATCCACAAAATAAATTAAATAAAATAAATCTATAAAACTAAGCTCCCTTAAAATGATCCACATGTACAAAAATATATATAGCAGCTCTTTTTGTGGTAGCAAAGGATTGGAAATTGAGGGAATTCCCATCAAGTGGAAAATGACTAAACAAGTTGTGGTATATGAATGTAATGGCATACTATTGTGCTATAAGAAATGATAATCAGGTGGATTTCAGAAAAATAAAAAAATCTGGAAAGACTTATATGAACTGATGCTGAGTAAAATTAGCACAACCAGGAGAATATTGTACACAGTAAGAGCAACATTGTGTGATGACCAACTCTAACAGACTTAGCTCTTCTCAGTAATACAATGATCCAAGACAATTCCAAAAGACTCATGATGGAAAATACTCACCATATTCAGAAATAGAACTATGAAGTCTGAATGCAGATTGAAGCATACTATTTTCCCCTTATTTGGATTTTTAGGGTTTTTTTGGTTTGTTTCTTGTGGCTTTTTCCCTTTTGTTCTGATTCTTTTTTTTTACAACGTGACTAATGTGGAAATATGCTTAACATGATTGTACATGTATAACCTATATCAGATTGCTTGTGTTCTTGGGGATTGGGGAGTTTAGGGAGTAAGGAGGAAAAAAACATGGAACTCAAAATCTTACAAAAAATGAATGTTGGAAATTATCATTACATATTATTAGAAAAAAATGAAATACTATTAAGAAAAAAAATAAGCTACCTTTTGGTATATTAGCATAAAATTCGAGAGAAAGAGAAATCCCATTTAAGATGATAGCAAAAAAAAAAATCTTTAAATATCTGGCAACCATCATATCAAAACAAATTTAGGGGGGCAGCTAGGTGGCACAGTGGATAAAGCACCGGCCCTGGAGTCAGGAGTACCTGAGTTCAAATCCAGCCTCAGACACTTGACACTTACTAGCTGAGTGACCCTGGGCAAGTCACTTAACCCCAATTGCCTTACCAAAACAAAACAAAACAAACAAATTTAGGACTTAGGCAACTGAATTCTATCAAACAGTATTTACAGAAAAAAGTCCTAAATATTTAGAGAGGTATGTAATGTTCACAGTCTGTCCATGACAGTATTTTAAAACTTGTAATTAATTTACCATACAGATTTAGTAGTATATAAATTGATCCACCAAAGGGAAGTTTTATAGAATTACATATAAACATATTTTTTGTATAAAGAAAAATAAGGATCCTGAGGTATAATGAAAAAAAACATAGGCAAGAGGGAACATTGGCACTCAAATGATACTATAATACAGTAATTATCAAGTACTAAATTTTAAACAAAAGAATGAAGGAAAAGTAAAATGGCCTGGAGGGGCAAGTATTAACACTGTTTACCTCCCACTTATTTTCTCCATTGTGATGCCTCCTCCCCCAAAGGTGTGTCTGAAAGGAGGGCAGTATGCATTAATACCTCTTGTCCTGGGGCAACAACATTCCTGATCTGATCTGACAGTCTCTCCTGTCTGAGTTCTCATTTCCATATCCACATCATAGCTTCAGGTGTTATTGCTGCTCAGTTTTTTTTTCTCTTATTTTTCCTTAAAAATCCCTGCCCTTTTTCATGATTGTGAGGGAAAAATCCATCCTCTTCTCAATAATTCTCAGGAACTCAGCAGCGAGGTGACAAAGGCTTTATTTTCTTCTCATGAGAAGGAGGAACCCTAGTGTGCAGCTAGTGGGTGCCCAGAAAGGGGGCTCACAGGCCCTGTTTTATACCCTAGTCCCTAATGCAATGGACCTTCCCCTTTTTCATCACTGGTGGGGTTACAATCTATGCACAAAACCTAGCTAATCAGAATGCAGTATTCCTACCTCTCTTCCTTGTATGGGCATAACTCAGGAGTGGACCTTATACTTCCTTATATGGACACAACTCTGGAGCAGACCTTATTGAGACCAGGGCTCCTTGACCCATGTGACCTTGCTAACTTGAAGGGGAGGAGGGGATCTGAGACCTTTGTCCTACAAACAGGTCAGGGGGAGTATGACTGACTGTTATGTCCACATTGCGAGGAGACAATTACCCATTTCTCACAATGATGAAAGACCTCCTCTTATGCTTCATCATGTTATGGAGGTCACTACAAATTTCAGTGTTGGAAGGGACCTCAGAAGCCATCTAGGCCAACATGTACTTAAGGAAAGCCATCTATATCATCCCCATTGTAATGATTGGAATGATGCCACCTGCTGGAGACTTGCGGTAGTAAAGCTCCGCCATGAGGAGAAGGCACCTGAAGGCAAGACATGTGGCTTTTCTTTGGCATCAGGAAGTGACATTTGCTTGTGGGAGGAAGAAAGGGCGAGGCTGGTCCTCTCTTCCCTTTCGTCTGGACTCTCATGGAGAGAGGAGCTAAAATGCACTCTCCCTTTGATAGCTAGATGAATCTAGGCCTTTCTCTCTTCACCAAATTTGTATTCTGTTTAATTAATGCTTAAAAGTCTAAACTATTGCTAAAGCTTATAATTTATTGGCAACCACTCATTAGATATTTTAGACAGGCTAGCTAGAATTTTAGCCCCTTACACCATGAAGAGACTGGGATATGGATATACCATCTATATCATTTCTGTTAAGGCAGGATACTGCCTTTCTTTAAAGATGTTTTATTTAAGGGGACCCCATTAAAGCTAGTCCTTTAAATTTTCTAATAGCTTTTTTTGGTTAGCAATATTTTCTTTACCTCAAATCTATATTTTCCTCTTAACTTTCCCCTATTCACAGTTCTGTTCACTTCCGCAAAGGAAAGTATGTTATTTCCTTCTTCCACATGATAGGACTTAAAATAGATGAAAATAGTGTTTGTCATCTTAACTCTTCAGCTAACTGGGAGAATGACCCAAGGAAAGCAATTTCATGTTCCTGAACCTAAATTCCTGCTTTTGTAAAATAAGCAGTAGTAGAAATTTGGATTTGTTGTTGGAATTAGCTTCATATTCCAGATCTTTTTTTTTTTATTTGCCTTCAGTAAGTTGTTCAACTCCCTTAACCCTTCAGCTGAAAATAATTTTAGATATATCCCTGGTTAAAGTTGTGGGAGGAACAGAAATTAGCAGAGGAGAGAGAAAAAAAGTGCAAGAGTATTTTTCTGTCTCTATGTCTCCTGATTTACTGCCATTGCCACTGTTTTCTGACCCACAAAGATTCCTTCTGTTTCTTAATTCCTCTAGTACTGAGTCAATTTCATATTCAATACTTAATTTTATGTCTTTATGTAGTATTTGTTATTGTGTTATGTGTTTTCTTCATTTCCTCATCTAGCTGTTAAGGACCAATGTCTTATGTGTCTCCCACTTTCCTCAGAGAAATTTTCACAGTTTGGGGCACATTTAGGGCACTTAGATTCCTTTTGAATGTTTAAATACATTTTATGAACCAAGTAACAAAAGTCAAGCAAAATTAAAGTACATGCTTTTGTATGGGAAGTAAGATATAAATTCCAAATATAAGAAGCTTTATATGGTGAGCTTACACTACAAAGGCTAGCAGCTAGATCAAGAAGGCTTCCTGATACCTATGAATACAGGAACTATATCATTCAGAGAGCTGAAGATCTGTCAAAAGCTTGAGAATCAGGTCTTCTGTATTCATATTCTATCACTTTTCTTCATCATTAGAGGACCAGCTTTGTTTGTTCTCTCTCTCTCTCTCTCTCTCTCTCTCTCTCCTTACAATGTGTTACTGTTTGTTTATCCTTCATTTTCATAGAGGACCAATGATATCACAATGTGATGGGTGATGTATTGACTTTTGTGTGAACTGGATTTAAGTGAGACAGACTTGTTCAAAGTTGTCAGCCTCCATCTCTCTTCTAGTCATTGAAATCCAATGACAGGACAAAAGTCCATAATACTGGCAATGGCCCGGTATGTTATGGATGATTTAGGCATCTTTAATGTCTGACCAAACTCTAAGCACTCTACAATTCCTACTTTGTCTTCCTTCATGGTCATTGGAACAAATTGTTCTTATCTGCCCATTCCACCAAGGGAAGTCTTTATATGCATGGGGTAGACATCCCCCTGTTGGTTATCTTCAACTAGGTTTAGCCAATCTGTTGAGACAGTTTATTGGTGTTTGGCTGCTATATGTTCTACAGTTTCTTTGAACCATGTGTCATGGGGAAAATAGGGTAGGGGGTTTGGGATAGGGGTAGGGATTTGGGGTCCTTGGGAATTTAAAGAATTACACCCTCTTGCACACAAATCCAATAGATTAAGATAGTAGTTTATTTAGGGGCTGGGGAAGGGAAACCAAGAGAGAAATCCTTGGACTTATTCTCATGAGGAGAAAGGCATGGCACAGAACATGGCTCTGAGATACCTATCTCCTCAAGCAGGAGACAGGCAGATACTTTTATAGAGGATTGATGGGGGTCCAATGAGGTGATCATCTGACTGGAAAGTTCCCTTATTGAGGGAGGAACATCCCCCACTGGTGGGGGCTGGGGGAGTTGGGTGAGGGGTGGCTGCAAATCTCTCAAGCCACCTCTCTGCTCCTCAGGCCACAAAGGCAGCAGCCACACCTAATCTTATCTCCCATGGAATGAGGGAGACTAGAATGAAGGGTGGTGGTCCCAGAGCTAGCTCAGTCCCATCTGGTTCCACTTATCTCTTTAGTTATGTCTGTCCTTTGGTTTAGTTTCTCAAGAAGAAGTTTCTTTGATGTGCCCCAGAGAACTTCTGGGGCGCTATGGGCCCATAACACATGGGTGAGAGTTGAATGACAGATAAACACTGAAGATATATAAGTAGCCATGTAAAGGGTTTGGCAAGCCTTCACACCAGACTTAATGCTCCCTGAATACCTCATATACAAGATGTCATACATAAATGCTTTAATAAATGACTTGGACAGATATATTTTGTGTGTGGATTACCCTCACCCTCATCCCCCATTTTCTATGCTATGGCTATTGACACCATAAAATTACCCATTCAGAAAGCATTTGTTGCAAAATAATAGAGTCCAATAGAATAACAAAACTACTGTTGAAGGGGACCTTAGAGGTCATCTAAAATAGCCCCATTTTTTACAGTTGAAGAAAGAGTCAGGGAGCTTAAGTAACTTGCCTAGTTTTATATATCTTAACAGCAGAGAGAGAATTTAAACTCTGGTCCTCTGATTTCTTCAATCTAGCATATGTTCCACTGGGTTACATTGCCCCTTTATCTCCAATAAGATTCTGTTCTTCACATCCCAAACAAAAACAAAAAGAGAAAGAAGCAAATGGTAGTAGTGGAAGCATAGAGAAAAGAAAATAAGTTTTCATTTGAGGGAAAGGTCAGGAAATACTTCATTGGAGTAGGTGACATAGATAAAGATAGTTAAAATATGGTTAAAGCATAGTTAGAATTTGCTAAATTAGAAATAGACAGAGAATATTTTATGATTTAAAAGATTAATATGAGTTCATTTATCTTCAAATATCACAATGAATCCAACAGCATCATAAACATTATTTTCCACATAAACTGAGCCTGAGACTTCAAGTGGCTCAATATAACCTAGGTCAGATAGCTTTTTCAGTCCTTCCAAAGAGTTCAATCAAAATTTAAATTCTATCTCAACTCTTAAGACTTTCCTTTAACCTCAACTTGGATTTTAAACTTAATGTAAATAAGCCATATGATTTGATAGCACAATAAGAAGTGACATCTTAGGCTTCATTAAGACAGGTATACAGAGGTGATAGGCCTGTTGTACTCTTTGTTGGTTAGACCACATGTAATGTATTTTGTTCAGATATGTGAACAGCATTTTATGGAGAATGCCAATAAATAGGAGATTGTATAGATGAGGAATACCTGGACCACTTGTTCATGAGGAAGGAAGGAAGGAAGGAAATTAGTAATGATGAATACATACGTATGCATCTATATGTGTGTATGTATGCAATGTTAAATTGTTTAGTTGCAACAAGTCATGTTGCATATCTAAAAGGAGAAATTTGCTATTTCTACTAGATACCATTATCTCCAATGCATTCCTAATTGTAGTCATTTGACAAGCTTAAGAATCTTTTTTAAAAAGTATAAAAAGGGCGTGACTAAATATTAAACTTGGTTTGGGGTATGTCAAAGCTAGTAACCATAGTAGAGAATGACATGAAAGTAGATTGATTGAACCATGTTAAAATGGGTTTTCTTGGACAATACCAAGTATATTGCTTAGTAAAATAGAGGAAAGGTCAACCTTTGGTACTTGTTCAGTGCACACAAGTTCTTCTTTGTTTTTTTTTTTTTTTGGGGGGGGGGGGGATGAGGGTTAAGTGACTTGCCCAGGGTCACGCAGCTAGTAAGTGTTGAGTTTCTGAGGCCGGGTTTGAACTCAGGTCCTTCTGAATCCAGGGCCAGTGCTTTATCCACTGTACCACCTAGCTGCCCCTCAAGTCTTTCTTTTTAGTGCCTCCCATTAATGGTATCTGGGAGTCAACAGGCACATTAAGTAATTCAGTACATGTACTTCCCTTAACATCATATCCACCAGGTCCATTGTTCCAATAACTCATTTCTTCTGCCATGTTGCCAAAGTAATCTTTTTGTCCTTATGTCTGCTTCTTTAATTTTACTCTCTTATCTTTGTTTAGGTTCTGTCTTACTTTCTTATGATGGGTCTTGCTTCTGTATTATTTGTCTAACTTTATCTTCTATTAAGTGATTTAGCCTACATGTAAAAGGAACAAGGTTATGCCACAGAACTACAGCATCATCAGCATCACCTCCATCATCATCACAACAACTAGCATTTATGTAGCATTTTAAAATTTGCAAAGTATTTTACTAATATAAAATTTTACCCTGGAAACAATCTTGGAAGAAAAGTGCTATCATTATCTCTAATTTTACAGCTGAAGAAACTGAAGAAACTGAGACTGAGCAAGGTCAACAGCAAACAGCTAGTAAGTATCAGGGTGAATCTGCACTTCCATCTAATTCTTAAATTAAAAGAAGATAAATAGCAACTAAATCAAATAAATAAATTGTTATCGATATGTCAATTTTACCACTGCTCCAGTTTCCAATATCTTTGTCCCCTTCCCTCCCCTCCCCTCCCACAAATATTTTTGTTATAAGAAAGAATAAAACAATTGGAGAAAAGCACAGCCAAATCACCTACTAAGTAGACAATCTCCCATATTATTTGAAGTGTTTCACATCCATATTCCCCTTCCTCTACAAAAAATGGATGGGAGGAGAGGAGTGGTCCTTTCTCATAAGTTTCTTTGGAGAAAATCTTGAAGAAACAAATACTTAAAGAGAAAGTGCACTTTTAATGCTGGTGTGATGGAAATAATATGCTGCACTAGAAAGATGGATAGAATTTGAATAAGAGGAAATAGGTTTTGGGAGATCATTCCAGGTGGAGGCCTGGTCTTAGTAGAGACAAGGAACTGGGGAGGCATACTGGCTGTTTGGGGATAGAGAATAGTTCAATTTGGCCAAATTGTATGTTTTGGAGCAGAGCTGGCTAGGATCTAAATTGTCTCTGGTGCATTTGGAAATTCAACACCTGTGCTAAAGATGCATGGAAAGAAGCCAGGAGAGAACTGATCAAATAAACTGTCCTCAGAAGATTTTTTTCTTTCTTTTACATAATTTGTCCTCCCAGTGAGATGAAACTTTCCCATTTCCATCCCTTATATCTAAGTAGTTTTGTACATATGACACTGATAGTTCATTGCAATATTTAACTTCCTTATTAGTCTTTTTTTCTAGAAAGTTATTGCTTTTCATTTAATTATTATTTCCAAACTCTTTCTACCACTTAAATATTTTAAAATCAATAATTCTTTTTTCTTCCTTTTTCAGGTGGGGCAATGAAATATATTTTTGAAATTACAAAGTAAATCAAAGGGAAATAGTATATGGTTTACCAAAAAATCAGTTTATGCATTCGTTTTGAGAAGATAACTGTAGCTTGAAAAAGAGTAAAAAATATCCCTCATAGATTAAATTGAGTTAATCAGGTGTTATGTACCCAGAGTGTACATGAAACAATACAATATAAGTAACTATTAAGCATCTGTTTTCTGGGAGTGGAAGACGGGATAAGTAACTATTAAGCACCTGTTTTCTGAGAGTGGAAGAAAGGAGAAATTTCTAAAATGAGGCCTAGGGTGGAATAAGGTGTGAGGTTTAAAAGGTATAAATGGGATAGAGTTTTCTTAATCGTTTTACTAAGAAGTATGCACACAAGGTTCAGGAGTATATAGTGGCATGCAGAATGTCCTCTAGCAATCACTGTGTCAGACACTTAGCAAGTAATTGGTCTTTCTCGGACTTTTGCTGCTATTGTTATAGAGAAAGTAGTCCTGGGGAGAGGGGAGAGGGGAGAGGGGAGAGGGGAGAGGGGAGAATAGCCAACAAATGCTGAGTAAGCTTCACCTTCTGAAAGAAAGAAGTCAATGCAGGCATATAAAGCAGCAGTAGCAGTAATAGCAACCCAGTAGAACCTTTGTTAACAAGACCACCTGTCTCCTTCACCCTAGATTCATCCACCATTCCCTTACCCTCTGTTGGCATCCGATATGCAATCCCTATATCTGAATATTTTTAATGAAAAAAATTCATTTTCTATTAGAGTTTCAGTTGACAATGTGTCACTGAGGCAGCAGGAGGAAGCAATCCCATGGTGAGAGAGTGAGAAATTTAAAGGTTAGATTATTTTGAAAACAAATTTTTGACTGTGCCACTGAGCTGGCTGTGACTGAGAGACTCATGTACACATTACAGTTACCAGGTCACATGGCAAGCTCAGTGGCAGTTACAATTAGAACACACTGTCCCTGGGTTTTTGGCCTTTTACTTAGTTGACTGAGCCATAAACTGTCTCCATTTCTTGCAAGGTAATTAAGTGACTTCGTGGGGAAAATGTGTTCCAAAGGAATCAAGAGACATCTATAATTTGGGGGCATAACTCCCATAAACATCATTTGGATATGTTCTGATTAGGAGAACTTTTTACTTTGGGGTCTTAAATTAAGTACATTGAATCTCTAGTTCACCAAAAGGTGGAGGTATGGCAGGGAACCTAAGTAGTTTTGTACATATGAGAAATAATTTTTACTTTGCAATTTTGGATGAAAATAATTTTATTTACCTACACTTACAAGTAAGGAAAGGGTAAGATAGATTCAAAGCATCATAGAAACCTAGATTTGAAAAGGAATATACTGGTGTTTTATTCTACTCTCTCATACCATGCAGGAATCCCTTCTGAATCATCTCTGAGTACCATTGATCCTTTGCTTTCCAGTGATGGGGAACACACTACATTGTAAAGCAGCCCATTCCTTTGGCATTCAGTTCTAAGTGTTTAGAAAGTACTTCCTTGTATCTTTTAAAATAATTAAAAAGACATTAAGGGCTCACTATTTCTACTGTAAATATTTTGACTATAATGATGAATTTTCAAGTAACTGCAACTGCTTGTTAAAAAGGTGGGAAAGAGACTGACTGGAAATAGAAAGTGTGGTATATGTCCAGATTCTCATATTGAAATTATCCTTCCAATTTTAAATATGGGAATGAGATTGCCCATAATCAGTGAAGCACAGACAATGGGCATAATTATAACAACTTGCCCTTTGCCCAAGCTACCTATCAGAACCAACTGGAAGCAATTTTCTTTAACCTACAATTAGGGTTGATGGTTAAATTGCATTCAGAGAACTCTTCCCTCCTTTTATGGTCCTTTCACAAGATAGTGGCCATCTTTTCCAAAACAAAAGATAAAAATAAAACTACACAAAAGGGATACTTTTTAAAGAATTTATATGTGAACACTTTGAATTTTAATCTGTGTTTATGGCTTCAAAAGGAACATTTTTGAAAATCTTCATTCTGTAAGAGTGGAAAAAGGCTGTATCAATCATTGGAAGCTGATGGACACAGTTCATGCAGATACGAGTTACCACTGAAAAACAGAATAAATAATGGATGATAGTAGGATAATGAGAAGTCCACAAGCCGAATCAACTGGTGGACAGAACAAATTGTAATGATATCCTGATACTTAGTGATCAAAATGATTTACATTAGAATCCTTCAGACACATATTAATTGTATGAACATAGTCAATCTTCTTAACCTTTTCAAAGCTCATTTGACTCATGCATAACAATGGGAATAATGACAACTATCAGAGTACCTAATCAAGAAAAGGTTCCTCAGAACCCACTAGAGGACAAGATACAATGAGCAACAAATATCCTTAGGTGAAATTCAAATCTTTTGTTTGTATTAGTTTTTTATTGATCCTTGTTTTCAGGGGTGCCAGGGAGGCACCTAACCAGTAAAACCAATTTCATGCCCATATTGTCCAAATATGCTTGGCATTCTTGGGCATTGTGCCCATTATCCTTGGAGGTTTTTTTTTTTCCAACTGTTTTTCTTAAGGTACCATTCAGCTCATGGGAAAAATATCTGACACATTTTGGGAAAAAACACACAGCAGAATATAGGTGACAATACTATGTAGAGGCAGACTGGCAGAGTAAATAAAGAGCTGAAACTGGAGTCAGGAAGATCTGGGTTCAAATATTGCCCCAGACACTAGATATCTGACCCAGAAAAATTCTTTTAACCTTTCTAAGTCTTAATTTAGCTATGTTAAAAAAAACGGGACTAATAATAGCACCTCCTCACAGGGTGCTTATGAGGATCAAAAGAGCTGACACACATGCTTTGAAAATCTTAAAATACAGTGTATATGTGAGCTATTTCTTCTTATTTTGTTTCTAGGTCACCATAAGACACAACCCCCTCACTTGGAAAAGAGGGCATCTACATTTCATTCAGTTGTGAAAAAGGATATTGCTACACCCACAGATTTGAATTAGATAACTTTATTTTCTATAGGCACAAAATATACCACAATGAATGCCAGAGAAGATTTGGGAGATGTTGGCTCTGATGAATTTTTGAGGGGATTCTTCTTCATATATGTAAATGAGTGTCTTAGGAACACAAGTGAGTTTTTTTTTTCTTATTTTGATAATGATCTCAATCATCAGCCCTCAAAACATTGAATAAATGTGAATGTGCTTCTTAGCTTTTGTAGAAAAAGAATTAGAGTATTTTCCTTCCCTCTAGCAGGGGTTCTTAAGCCGGAATTTACAAGCTCCCACAGGATTCTGGGGATAACTTTCAATGGATCTTTGTGATAAATGAAAATTTTGAGAGACAGAGGTTCTCAGTAATTACTAATCTATTTATTAATTAGGCTAACAAATAATCAATAAATTGAGTTCAGTGAAGATTCCCCCTCCCCAAGTTATTGATTGTTTAAATACTTCTGGAAAAAGGGGTTTCCCTAAGGATGAAAATCAACTCTGATTGGTTAACAATTAATGAGGCGACAGACATATTAGTGATAAAGTGGGCAAAAAGTCTTCAGCTCCCCCAGCTGAGGACTTGGTTTGATGAGACCCAGCTGCCTCTACCTATCTGGACAAAGAGATCCATTTCAACCCACACCACTTAAGTTGTTGAACAATGGGCAAGAATTCACCTATATTAGATTCTCTTTACCATTTAACCAGATATAAATTCTCCCAGTAGGGTGAGATTCCGCCTAAGATTAAGGAGATCTCATTGTCAGCCTTGTCCTTCACAAGGGCTGGGCTTTGAATGTAGAAGTAAAAAGAGGGGAAAAAACCCTAATAATAACTAAAGTACTAATACATGGTAATTAATAATTAAAAAAGGATCTTTGGGTCCCAAATGTAAAATTGGTTATTAATATAGTAAGAAAAGAAACATTTTTCTCATCTTTGAATTTTCTTGTTATGGTTTTGATAATCACTTAAAATCACTTTACTTTGAAATCATATATATTATTTAAATTCTTATTATGAGAAGGGGCCTATGATAATAATTACATTTATATCCCATTTTATTTCCACAACAACCCTGGTCTGTAACCAGCTATGTAATCTAGGAATAAGGTGAGACAATCATTTGATTATCATGTCCACCCACCTTTTATAGCTCCCATTTCTCAGATGAGGAAAATGAAACTGAAAAAGGTTAAGTGACCTGCCCAGGGGCACAGAGCTAGTAAAAGTCTGAGGTAAAATTTGAACTAAATTTTCCTGACTCCAATTCCAACATTCTTCCTAATGTGCCACCCAGTTGCCTCCAAGTTTATAATCTCTACTGGAAAGATTGAGACCTCCTCCTCTTTGAGTGTTACCTTGTGGGAACAATGGGGAGAAAAACTCCAATTCAGGCCAATCTTGGTTTATTCTTCTGTGCTTCCTTGATAGTTTCTTGTGTATGAGGCAGCTGCGCTTGAGCTTTGCTGTGGTCCTTCCTAAGAAGCCAAAGAAAGAATTTTTGTGGAAAAGAGGAACATGGGAGTAAGCTCTGGGGAGTCCTTGTGGGCAGATTCTGGAGCACCTTTTCAGTCATTTACTAGATCAGGGCTTCTTAAACTTTTTCTGGTAGACATCCTGTTTTTCCCAAGAAAAATTTTCTGCAACCTTGGGTAGTTGGTTTATAAAATAGCTATCCATAACGTTTTACTGTTGCAAAATTTTTTGCAACTCCCACATTCAGTTACTCAACCCCATATGGGGTGGCAACCCACAGTTTAAGAAGCTTTGTCCTAGAGGATGTTCTATCAGTGGCAACATGGACTTGGAATCAGGAAGACCTTGGCTCAAAATCTTTCAGATACTTATTAGCTGTGTGACCCTGGGCAAATCATTTAATCCCTCTAGACCTTAGGTTCCTCATCTTTAAAATAAAGGGATTAGGATGGATGCTCTCTGGGGCCCCTTCCAGCTCAACATTTGTCATACTTTATTCTATAATGTTAGAGATATGCAAGAGTCTTGTATTCAAAAGCAGGCTACAGGCCTAAGAAAAAAGAAACACATTGTTTTCATGCTTTCTATGTTAATAGAATCTGGCCAAGACCATTGATATTGATGGTATCCTACCTGTCCCCTACCTAAGGGGAAAAGATTGTCCTGTTCATAGAACTCTTTGACCGGGAATCATTTATCTTCTGCTTTTCACTCTGGATTTTTTATTTAATTTACTCTCCTGGGTCTATCATACAAACCCGTTATTTCTTCCTCTACAGCCAGCTCTACAATCTTACCTTTCTTCTGTACTTTTCAAATTAGAACTCTTTTTATGCTCTATTCACTTCACTACACTTATGTTTTCTTTTCCAGCAATCATCATTTCTACCTCTTTCCTTTCAGTTAAATCTCAGGTACATACTGCTTTCTTTTTCCTTTGCACTAAGATCTCTGCACAAATATTTTCATTGCCCAGTAGAGGAAACTGAGGCTTGGAAAATATTTTACTAAGCTTCATTTGTTCTCTACGACCTTATTCTTGGTTTTAAAGGACATCATGTATTTGCAGAGAATCAACATATGATCTCTGGCCTTCATGCACTCGGACAGGCTACTTTTTTTTTCCTTTTTTCTTTCTTTTTTTGTGGGGAAATGAGGGTTAAGTGACTTGCACAAGATCACACAGCTAGTAAGTAACAAGTCTCTGAGGCCGGATTTGAACTCAGGTCCTCTTGAATCTAGGGCCGGTGTTTTTTCCGCTGTGCCACCTAGCTGCCCCCAGGTTACCTTATTTTACTGGAAAGTATTCCTTTATAATATGTACTTTTCATATTCTTTATCTCTCCTCAAGGTGTAGTGAGAGGAAAATGACTCCTGCTCAATAAATCTCTGGAGCTCAGCTGTGGTGATGTGTCAAAGGTTCATTTATTGTCATTCTCATGAAAATGTTCACCCAGTGTGCAGCTGGTGGATGCAAAGAATTGGGACTCCCAGGCTCCATTTTAACCCCTAGTCCCTAACATGAATGGACCCTTCCCTTTTTCATCACTGGTCGATTACTCAACAGTTACAATCTACATGCAAAAACTAGCTAACCAGAACGCAATATTCCTAACCCTAATTTCCATAATTATTCTTTGGGTTCTATGGGGACAAATTTTTAATGGGGGAGTGTTAGCTAAGTGGCTCGCCACAATATTGGGACAAGGAAGGAACCAGCCTCCCTCAAAACAGAGCAGGATTTATTTAACAAGAATGAACTTAAAAAAAACACAAACAGGATCAGAAGGATCAAGGGAAAGGAAATAAAATGGGGAAAGGGAAATTATACAACCTGAACTACACCACCACCCAGGAATCAGCTGAGTATACACAGCTGCATCCTGTCGCCTTCCAGCTTCAAGCTAGAATGGCAAATGTCCTCCCTTCTTCCCAGCAGAACCCAGGCTGCCCACACAGCCCCCAGCCAATTGGCTGGCCACTCTGACAGTCACATGACTGCCCTCACTAGGCTTCCAATCATTATAATTTTGCCAGGCCCATGTAGGCATCTGCGTGTGGTGATAATGTGAGGTGCCAGCGCCATGGCAATGGCTACAACCAGTGGGTGGAGCACCATGCCATTTGCGGAGCCTCAGAGGCCAGTGCGCATGCTGAGGTTTTTTTTTTTTTTAAATTGTAGCCAAAAGATGGGGTCATAAAAACCTCAAATAACAATTAATTCTTTACATTCCCCCCTTTGTTTCATCAAGAAACACAGGGTGTTTCCTTGATGGAACAATAAATAAATTAAAAAATAACAGAATATCATAACCAATGCTAACAACATACTAATAACAATATAGGAAAGGGAAAACACATATTACAGATGATGTAAGCCAATGGGGGAAGTGACACAGGAACATTTCTTCAATCTTCCCTTATTTGGACACAACCCAGGAGAGGACCTAATTGAGACCAGCTCAGTGCTCCTTGCACTATGTGATCTTTTTTGCTGGAGGGGAAGGAAGAGGACTGAGACCTTTGCCCTCACACAGTTCCTGAGGAGTGTAATATGAATGGTGACTATTATATCCTTATTGAGAGGAGACCATTCCCCATTTCCTCACATGTAGCTAGTTCCCAGCCTTCCCTATTCCTTTTCTTGTTACTTTTAGCTTTTAGTTTTCACTGCATCCTCCACTATTTTTAGAGGACTTTGTTTGATTACTCCCTCTTCCCAATCCTTATGTAGAATTATACTTACATGGGTATGTGTAAGCAAACCTGCCCAAGAGAGCTAGTCAGTGTAGTTTGTCTTAACTTCTTTTCCTTCACTTCTTTTTCTCTGAAAGAAGACAGGAGTATTTATGAACTGTTATGCTGACATAGGACTAAACAAGGATAACTGGAAGAACCTTGAAGAAGACAGAGGAGTAGTTTCTAAGGAATTGCAGTGATAAGGGAGACAATTAAGTGGCAACAGGAGAATGAATGACTGGGCTATCTGTTAGAAATTCCTAAAGAAAAATGGGAACTGTCTAAAACTTCTGAAAAAAGTAAAGTTTGTATCATTAGTAAAACAAGAGTTACAGCTGTGAGTTTATTGCATGTGACCCAGAGAGAGGATGGAGCTTGAAGAAGTAGATAACAACTCACAATGGACTAGTCCTGGAATGGAATAGTCCATGATAGGAGTATGTTTAAATTATTTGAACTTCTAATGGGCCAATGAAGCACTCCATGGGGAGCCTAAGGGATGCAGAGTCTACAATTTGACACCCTGAATCAAGGGCTAAAGTAGTATCCTCTCTGAAGTCTTCTCTCTCTTGATACAGCGAGCCCTGGGCAAGGCCAGGACTCAAAACAGAGGTTTCTGGACTCTGTCCTTATCCCAGAGCCTACTTTAATGGCCTAGAGCCTGGCTTCTTAAACTGTGGGTCATGATCCCATATGTGGTCATATAACTGAATGTGAGGGTCATGAAAAATTTGCCTATAGTAAAAAATTATGTATACCTATTTTATATACCTATATATGTGGGGTTGTGTAAAAATATCTTGAGTGAAAAAGGGTCCCAAGTGGAAAAAGTTTAAGAAGCCCTGATCTAGAGTCTGTTCTCAGATCAAATACATTTCAAATTGCCAGGTCCTGCCTTCTTTCTTTACTTTCTAAAGTTATACTTTTGCCTTTATGGTGTCTCTGAATCAGGCCTTCTGGAATTCACAGCCCTCAACACTACTATTTACCAAAAGGTTTGATATCAAGGAAGAGCCCTAAACCTTTTTTTTTTTTTTGTAAACATTCTAATCACATGCTTCCCTCAATATTCTTATCTTTGGGCACAGAATCTGCAGGAATTAATTGCTCACTAGTTAATACTCCCAACTTTTTTATATTTTCCCTATTACAATTATTCTCACCTCCCCACATACACACCATTATCATAAAATCCTCACTCTCCATCTTTTATTCCCTTACTCTTTTAGTAAGATGTCAATAATTTGCTCCTCTATTTCCTTTTCTCACATTCTTTTCTAAATCCCCTACAGTCTGGTGTCTGATGTCATCATTCACCTCGAATTGTTATTTCCAAGGTTACTAATGATCTCTTAATTTATAAATTTAATAGCCTTTTCTTAATCATCCTCTTTGGACTCAGTTTTTGATACTGTCAAGCTCTCTTTTCTCCAAGATTTTATCTCTTTCTCTCTCTCACTCTCTGTCTCTCAACACACACATACACACAACATGTGTGTATGTGTGTGTATGAGGATGCACCAGTGTGTATGTGTGAGGGTGATGCTGCTTTCTCTTAATTTTCCTACCTGATTACTCTTCATAATCTATTTTATTGGATCTTTATTCAGTTTGTATCTAGTAGCAATGGGTATGCCCCAAGGGTGTGTCCTCTTCTATGTCCTCTTCTCTTCTTCTTCCCTATTATCTCTTTTAGTGATCTCAACAGTTCCCATGGTTTCAACTATCATCTCTATGTAGATTATATTCAGATCTATTTATAATCTTAACCTTTCAGATCAAGTCTTCTCAAAAGAGATCCTCAATGTTGGTTTCTCATCAATAACTGACTATTAGAGATCTTGAGTTGGATGTTTCGTGGGCATGTAAAATGTAACATGTCCAAAGGAGACCTCATTATCCTTCTGAACTTCCCTATCACTATTTTTTTTTTTTTGGTGTGAGGCAATTGGGGTTAAGTGACTTGCCCAGGGTCACAGTAAGTGTCAAGTGTCTGAGGTTACATTTGAACTCAGGTCCTCCTGAATCCAGGGCCGGTGCTCTATCCACTGCGCCACCTAGCTGCCCCTTCCTTATCACTATTAAGGACATCATTATGCTTCCAGTAACATGAGGATTATAAATTAGGTTTCATCCTTGACTTCTAACTTGCACTCACCCTTACATATGTTATGGGAGTATTATGGGCCCCAGTTACCCTAGAAGTTGCCTAGGGTGGTCAAGGAACTTTTTCCTTCAAACCCCAGGAGTTTTCCCTTGAGGTCAAGGAAGCTTCTCCTTGAGTTTAACCAAAGGACAGACACACCCAAAGAGATAAGCAGCACTGGATCACACTGAGCAAGCTCAAGGACCACTACCCTGCATTCCAGTCCTCCTCACCCCCTAGATGAGGTAATCCTGTTAGGTGGTGCTGCACCAGGAGAGGACAAAGAAACCGTCCACCAGCAGACTGCTTGCAACCCACCAGGAGAGTTACCACCCATTACCAGATTGCCCACGACCCATCATCAAACTACCCCAACCCATTGCCAGCCTACTTCCAACCCATCACCCAAAAAGGGACATTTTACCCATGCCATCTTAGCCCTATAGAAGGGCATTCCCCAGGCTAGTCAGGGAGGAAAGTGTTTTTTAAACCTTCTTCCCTGCCAGTTTCTCTTGTACCCCAATAAATCTGTTCTTTTATTCCTAAATAGGACTTGTGCGAGAGTGTAATTCTTTACAGAGGAATCCTAAGGACATGCTTTCCCCACCACATCACATATACAAGTTGTTACCCATTCCTGTTATTTCTACCTTCATAACATTTTTTGTTTATATTGTGTTCTCACCTCTGATGCAGCCACCCTCCTGGTGCAATGCCTGATCACCTCATGTCTGGATTATTGCAGTAGTGTCTGGCTTATTCTCCCTGCCCTAACTCTATTGCCACTCCATTCCCTCCTCAACTAAACTGCCAAAGCAATCTTTCTGAAACATGGGTCTGACCATATCATTACCCTTCTCCATAAACTCCAGAAGCTTCCTATTACCTTAAAGATCAACTACAATATCCTGTGTTTGGTTCTTAAAGCTGTTCACAAACTGTACATTTCCCATAGTTCCAGTCTTCTGGTACATTCTTCCCCTCTAATATTGGCCTTCTTGCTGTTCCTCCAAGAAACCACTCAATCTTATGACTGCTTATTTTCATTGGGTGTCCCTCATACCTGAAATGTTGTCCCTCTAAGTTTCTATCTCCTAGTTTTCCCTAATATTAGGTTTAAATTCTGCCATCTGTAGGAGGCCTTTTCTGTCCTTTCTTCTTCCCCTACTGCCTTCCCACTTTTGATTTATTTTCTATATATCTTGTTTATATAAAGTGGTTTGTATATCATATATATACATATAGAAGTGAGCTCCTTGAGGAAAAGGACTAGTTTTTGTTTTGTTTTGCTTTGTTTTTCTTTGTTTGTTTTTTAGCACAACACTTTCTTCATAGTGAGTACATAATAAATGTTTTTTGACTAACTTCTATCAGAATCATCAATCTTTTGAAGTGACTGAGATGGAATCATTTTGGGTTCAGAGAAGTAGGAAGGAAAATGTTGGGACATATAACAGTTCTTTTGCAAAGTGTCCTTGGGTATGTGTCACTTATCTGATAATACAGTAAAATGGAACCATTTAGGTTTTATCTTTGCATTTATAGCTGATAGCATGGTGGATAATTTATTATATTTAATAAGCACTTAATAAATTCTAATTTAAAATTCACCCTAAAACTTCACTATTTAAAGTGATGTCCTTTGCCTTTATAATGTATTTCCAACAATGGTTCTTTCCACTGTACCATGTTGACTTCCTGCTGGCTAATGTCTCATATTGGGGGCCAAACTCTGTATGTATTAATATTTCACAGCACTTATATTGCTTATTTTGTTATTGTTCTTTCTATTTTTTTCCCCAAAATTATTTTACTTACCATTGGTATGGTTTTAGACAAGTCACTTGATTGTGTAATGGAACTAATATTGATTTTTAAGACAATAGTACTTTGTTCAGATATGACAATTACTACCCACAAGTCATTTATCTTTTGGGGGACTTAGTTTCCTCACACAGAAAGGGAAAATTTTTATCTAGATGACCTCTACTGTCTCTTTTTTCTCTAGAGTTATGAAACTATGGACTGTATGATCTTGTTAATCCACAACTCTGCTACCATTTCCTCACCTGCAAAATGAGAATTTGGAGTAGAGATCATCTCTCCAGTTATCTTTAGCTATACTTTTATGTTCCTATGGAACTCCTCATTATGTACCCCTTCAAAGTTAGATGGTGTAATCCTTGGATCACAAAATATTCAGTCCATTACAGGACCCACACTTAAATTTTCCAGTTTGGTAGGAATTGTCAGACCCTTGTGTTCTACTCTTCTACCCTTTGAAAGCCCAGAGTCATCCCTATCCCATGATGTCAAATAGTTTAAGTGGAAAGTGCCACAATCATTTTTCAAGTATGTTAATAAACAAATAATTTATGATTTCATACTGTGGGAAGATTCCAGTGTGGAAAATTTCTCCACTACCTTAGATGCAACCATCTATGTCTGAGTAGACATACTTTATCAACTCTGCTGTGGTACATGTTTAATGAATTGTTCAAGATCACACAGTAAATATCTATCTGAGTGTAGTGGAGGCAGGTTTAATTGATGAAATTGATCATGAGGCATCCCAAAGAATTACGATTCAGTGACTCAGTTTCCCAAGTTTTATTTCAATACTGTGAGTGACCACAGGGAGAGCACCATGGAGATAGGTGTCTCAAATAGGGGGAAGAAGACTAGTTATATTTATAGCGAGAAAAAAAGTAGGTTATCTCCTCGTTATCTTAATCTCCTCCTTGTGGGATGTTTATGGGAGGTCTTATCCTAATTTGGACTTCCTGGGGGTCCTAAGACAACCTCTGAAGCAAGTACCTTTTTCCTTGGAGATGTGTTTCTGGGCTTTACACATAATAAGGTGAACCTAAGGACACATTTGGCCTTTTCTGCTCATGTTCATAAAGACAAGCTTAGACTTATCAGAGCCAGAGGTTCTCTCTGTTTTTGGTATCTCTTTACTTTAAAGTCTGGTTTTTAGGTGTCCTGTCATCTAGGAATATTAATGGCTATTAATGGTTAATGGTCCTGGTTACTGTCTCTGTTGATGGTAAGGGTTGATAGGGGATGAACCCTCTTAGTTGCTGTAAGAACACAAACCTTAGTTTCTTCTGTTAACCCTTTTAGGTATTATTGATACCTACTATTGATAGGTTATCTGTTAACACTTTTAGGCTCCTTCATCATGAGGGATGAATTAAACCTAAGTTGCCTGATGACAAATCCAGCACTTTACTATATTCTCTCATTGCGAAGAGTAGTTTTTAACCAGAGAATCATCATAAGCTCACAATGAAGTAATGGATCTACAATTTTTTGTTTATTTTTCTTTTTCCTTTGGCATATAATGGCTCAGAAAGCTGGATTGATTTTGAAGAAGATGCCTAAGAATACTCAAAGACTCTTCTTTTAAAAAATGTTTTTTAATAGTAACAAAGACTTCATAATTAAATCTTTTTTTTTTGTTTTTGATTTTTTTTTTAGTGAGGCAATTGGGGTTAAGTGACTTGCCCAGGGTCACACAGCTAGTCAGTGTTAAGTGTCTGAGGCCGGATTTGAACTCAGGTCCTCCTGACTCCAGGGCTGGTGCTCTATCCACTTTGCCACCTAGCTGCCCCTCATAATTAAATCTTAACTGTTACTTTCATAGCTGTATAATATAAAAACACCCTAGTAGTTATAAAGTGCTTTCCTCAACACCCTTGTAAGGTAGGTAACATAAGTAGTTCCATTTTATGGAAGAGGCAACTAAGGCACAATCCCAGTGAACTAATTTGCTCATATTCACACAAATAGACTCCAGACTCACATTTCCTGGTCTCTTTAGTTTGAATCATGTGCTTCCTCCATTCCAGCAAACAGCTGTGCTCAATTAGAACCTTTTCTAGGTAGATCTTCATTAAACATATTGTCTTCTCTCATCCCAAAGATAAATAATAACATGAAATATGTCCATAATTAGTCAAATCTGGAAGAAGTTCCTGGAATTGCAGGTTCCTGAAAGGTTGCTTCTTGCTAATAGAGGTCATTGTCTGTCAGTATCACTTTATCCTAAATCTAGGATTCAGAGGCTGAGTTTCTCATTTAGCCAATTAATGCTAAACTGTTTACAAAAGAAGCAGCATGACTTAGTGGATGGATTACCACACTTGGAACCAGGAAACTCTCAGCTTGAATCCTACTTCCAATATATATTAGCAGTCTGACTGTGGGTCAGTAGCTAACCTCTATGGGTTTCACTTTCCTCATCAATTAACCGAGGGGTTTAGAATAGATGACAGCTAAGGTTTTTAGTTTGTTTGTTTTTTCCTCTCTAAGTATCCAAAGAATGGAGTTGTCCTTACTCAGTTGGGGAAATAAAATATCACATTCTGTGATGTTTCTCTTCCTTTAAATAGTACCATCAAGGGGGCAGCTAGGTGACGCAGTGGATAAAGCACCGGCCCTGGATTCAGGAGTTCCTGAGTTCAGATCTGGCCTCAGACACTTGACACTTACTAGCTGTGTGACCCTGGGCAAGTCAGTTAACCCCCATTGCCCCGCAAAAAAAAAAAAAATAGTACTATCAAAACTAAGTGAAATAGTGTTCCTTTAACTTTCCATTTACCCTAATGCTTTGCTGCCCTATCAGATGAATAGGCAAAGAAATGGTACTAAAAACCTTTCTGATTACTTATGACCAACAAGTATAAAATGGCAAATGACAAGAACTTAACTGCTTGTTGATTGACTTCTTGATGGACCATGTAATATATAAGTAAATTAATTACAATCTCACTTTCTTCACAACCTGTAACAGATTATAATTTTATTTCCCAAACCTCAATTCATATATAGATATATACATAATTCTGCACACACATAAACATACATACATACACACACACACACACATATATAGACATCGATTAGAGATATATAAAATTTATGGGCCTTGTGTACACGAAGTTGGCAGGTTAATCTACTGTGTGCTAAGTGCCTAGAAGTATAAGAAGTGGTATGGAGAGTACAAATTAGAAGTGTGAAGTAGGAATCTAAAGACTAAAGGGATTTAACAGGGTTATAAGGAGGTTGGTATTCTGGAGTCTCTGTTATTGATGATTTTAAGAGCTTACTGTGACTTGGTGAATATACTATTTCAGGGAAGAAATTTTCAGGGAAGAAAGCTTTAGATTAAAAGTGATTTCTTTAGCTACTTTTCATCTTTGAATCAGAGTGATTTTGTTGTATGCCGATATATGTTCTGATAGCAATGCTGGTTGTTAGGTCTTCACCTCTACCACTTAACATATAATATGTAATTTCTACTATATAACTTTGCTGAGGCTCAGTTTCCTCTATTGGAAATGGAGGTAATACACATATCTTTTTCTAGAGGTTTGCTTTGGAATGAAAAGAAAGATAAAGTGCTTTATATACTTTAAAACAGAAGCTAAACATTGGTTATTATTATGAAACTGGCAATTTGAGAATAAAAATAAAATGTGTTATGTTTTATTGTCACATTAAAACTTTGAAGAAAATATGAACACATAAAGTACATTGTGAATGAGAGAGATGCATAGTTTTTAAATCCTTATACACTATCAGCATGAGAATGAGCAGTCAAGTTTGATAGTGCCTTTAGATCTTCATCCTTGTCCATCTGTAGCTTCTTGAACTTCAGCTGTCCATCCTGTACACCCCTGATCCTTTATGCTATGAGGTTTTATTTGAGTCCTTTACTCTGTTTACTTATATAATTAAAGTAGCTAGCACTTATATAGTGCTTTAAGCTTTGCAAAACACTTTACAAACATTAACTCATTTTATCCTCACATCAATCCCAGGAGATAGAAGTTATTCTCCACATTTTAAAGATGAGGGAATTGAGGCAGAGGTTAAATGACTTGCTTATATGTCATCCTCTGGTTGTTGAATAGCTTCAGATTAGTGTCCACAGAATTAATTGAGTTTTCATCATGCTCATCACAATACTTTGAGTCCTTTGTAACCAAGTATGTCAGTTCCATGTTGATAAGTTTTCAGCTTCATCAAGTCCACCCTAGAACTACCATCTACTTCTATAAAGTTTGTTTTGATTTCAAAGTCAGCTATTTGGCAAACTCCATCAATTTGTTGATTTGTTCCCATGCTTTTCTATTCCCTCCCCGCCCCGTGTTTTAGAAGCTATTTAATGGCTAAAACAAGGAGGGGGGAAGGAATTATGAAGGAAATTGCTCTCAGGTGCTATCAATAACAGAATGAATCCAGAGACCATAGATCATTATACTTTCTGCCAATGGCTATAATGGTCTGGTTAGAAAATTCCAACACCATTAACAGCTCTTCAAGTCATCTTCCTTTTTACATTCTTCAGGTGCTTTAAAATGACTTCAGGTGATACTGATTACTACTGGAGGTAAAAGCTTACTAAGACAACCACCAACACCACTCCCATTGACAAAGTACTTTAAGGTTTACAAAGCATTTTGCCCACAATTCCTGATTTGTTCTGATGCTATACAAAGGAAGGATCAACATTGCTTCTCAAATGCCTTTGGAAAATGCCTTCATCTTTCAAATATGGAAAATGTGTACAACTGAGGAACAGAAAATATCAGTGTTTGGGGCAGGGGCAATGTGTGTGGGGGTCTTCAGTGACCACATTGTACAGTAATTATTGAAGGACAATAACTCTAGCAAGATCCCTGACAAGGCTGATGATTTCAAGAAAAAACCCAAGTGAACCACTAACAATCATCAACTGGTAAGTATTAGAGCTAGAATTCAAACTCAGGACTTTTGATTCTTGAGCCAGGGATGTTTCACTATGCAGAAAAGAAATACACATTCTGTTTCACATTTTGTTGTTGAGAGATATGCAAAGAGGAAGAATACAGGAATAAAATGCTACTTCAGAAAATGTGAATCTTGATGCATATAGATTTCCTAGACATATTTGATGGTGTGGTTTTACTCTCACTATATGTGCTTTATAGGAAAATGATTGCCAGAAAAACCTTCTAGATTGAGTCCAATATCCTCATGCAATGGATTTTTTAAAAATATGAGAACCAGTATGATAAAGGCTTGCCTAGATTAGGGCAAATAAGTAGGAGAAGCAGAATCTTCATATAATGAGTGACCTGTCCACTTATCACTCAAATGTGTACTAAGGAATTGCCTCTCAGAAAGCCCTCCTTTAAAAGACAGAAGAGAGGGAAAAAACCATAAAAAATAGCCAACAAATAATCATAATAATTAATTAATCACAAAATGCCAATATTGTATGCAGTATTCCTTACATATATTCCCACATATCTTCAAAGAAGCAAAGGGAAGATGTGTTTTTATATCTATTCCTTGGGGCCAACCTTAGCGATTAGAAATTTTCATCATTCAAATTCTTTAGTTTTATTGTTGTCCATTCCATCTATATGGTTGGAGTCATTGTGTGTGTGTGTGTGTGTGTGTGTGTGTTTTCTAGGTTCAGCTCGCCTTATTACATATCCTTAAAAAGTTAACAAGATGGCTGATGATACTGTCTTATGACTAGAAGCTTCCCTGGGCTGTTGACTCTTTATAGAGACTCAACTCTGAACAGTTTAGAGAAGCAGTAAAATTCCAGAAACCATTACCATCATCAAAATTCTGTATGTGCCTGAGTCTTTCCAACCTATTGAACAATAATCCAGGAGACAATGTCCCTGACCTATAGAAACCCCCACACTATTATATAGTAAAGGGAAGTCAAACTTACTACCTACCACAAATTAGAATGCCGCAGATCATTTCTCATTCCTTTTAGAAACAACTCATTTTCTGTTTCTGGCAATTTCAACAGAGAATGTCTATTGATCAGTCTATGATATCCATTAAATCAGGAGTTCAAAATCTTTTTTTGTGTGTGTCATAGACACATTTGTCCATCTACTGAAGCCTATTAAGCCATTCTCAGTAGAATGTTTTTAATGCATATAATAAAATACATGGATTATAAAATAAACCTATCATATAGATCAACAGTTATCACCATATATGAATGAAGGAATCAAGTATTTGTTAACTATCTACTATGTGTTGAGCACTGTGCTAAACACTTCAAAATGTTATCTCATTTGATCCTCACAATTCTGGGAAGTAGGAATTATTATCCTCATTTTATACTGAAGAAACTGAAGCAGGCAGAAGTTAAATGGCTTTCCCAGGATCACACAGTTAAAAAATATCTGGGGTTGGGGCAGCTAGGTGGCGCAGTGGATAGAGCACCGGCCCTGGAATCAGGAGTACCTGAGTTCAAATCGGGCCTCAGACACTTAACACTTACTAGCTGTGTGACCCTGAGCAAGTCACTTAACCCCAATTGCCTCACTAAAAAACAAACAAACAAACAAAATACCTGGGGTCACGGTAGATTCCAGGTCTTCATGACTGCAGGCCAAGTACTCTATCAAATGTACCACCTAGTTAACCCAAAATTAAGAATCACTGATTAGTTGGATAACAAACTGTACAAGTGAACAGTGAACTGGGATGAAAATTGAACAGAGAAAGGATGGAAGCTTGCATTGGGTTTGGAATATTGTAAAATTCTTTCAATGACCCCTGATTTCTCATGAAAAAGAAAGGCTAAAAAATCCCCAACAAAAACGAAAAAGACTATTCACTGCATTTTGTAAAGCTGTGAATCCTGAGATCACTAAATTCTTAGAACTGAAAATGAGTTTTAGCCAGAAGGCAGTGGAACAGAATATAAAGATTGTCAGTACTCTGCAACATATTTCAAAGAAACAATTTTCAAGGAGACTATTAAAAGTATATCATGAAATTATGGTAAAAGATATTATGAAAGAAATTTATGAACAAAAAGGATTATGCATTGGTTATACTATAAGGACAAGAAATCACTGATGGGCAGCTAGTTTGCTTCATTGCTCTACATATGATGGCAAAAAAAAAAAAATAAAGCCCAATGTTGTGGGTGGACAGTAAAACTATAGGAGGGCACAGACAAGAATCTTATAAAATAAACATATATGAATCAGTTCAAAAATGTATTTGAGGAAATATCCACAAGAATAAGGTCACATATTTATTTGAATATTTGAGTGTGGAGATTTTGAATAAATGCATACATACACATATAAATATATACACAAATAAATACAAATATATGCACACATGTCTACCAGAGTATTTTTTCCAACTCCCATTCCCATTGTTGGGCCAGGTCCCCAAAAGACTAATGAGTATTATGACTCAATGTTCTGTCTTGGAGATACATAGAGTTTGTAGTATTCATCCTAAAGTTTTCCCATACTAATGTGCTTCCCATAGATTATCAGCCAGACATAGTTATTAGTAAATTTCATAAGTAGGTATAACAAAAGCAATTGTTGCTAAACTTCCTCCCCCCAAGACCCCAACTATGATGGGATTCTCACCTTAAATGCATAAAGTCTCTTGGGAGAGTAAGCTAAAAAGTATAACCTGACAGTAGTTAGGCATCCACATGGCAATCACATGTGGTAAAGGGGTACCTCATAGTTCTTAGTAACTGAAAGTACTTGTAAGCCCTTGGAGAATATATATATATAATTATTATTATTCTTGGGTTTAGTTCACTTTAGTGTTCTAAGATTTGGTGTCTTTTTAGGAATCTAAAGCTTGTACTTGTCTCCTCCCAAAGGCGTCATGACATCTAAGACTGCCTTTTCTCTGGAATCTAGATTGTCCTTGATGTGTCTCAACTTCTGTTCTAGCCACTGCTGATCAAGGCACTCTACTATCAACACTAATGAGAACTCCAGATTTTCTAACCTTTTGAAGTTCACAAGGTCATTTCTTGGTCATTGAGGTAAGCTGGGTAAAAAGGGAAAATTTCTCCTCTTTAATAGGGATAATTCCCTCTCATAATTTTGAATTCTGGCCACCACTGCACTGAGTGGCTATACACTAGGTAGTTTTTTTCCCTCATTAGTCCTAAGTTTTTTTCTGATTATTTCAGCCAATCAGAAGATATTTCTTGGGTGGTATCATCTATATTTTCCCAAAGATCAAAGTACTTTGTTCCTCTCAGATTAACCTGTTCACTCCTCGCTTTCACAGTTTTGGTAATTTAATTAAGCTCTTTGGGCTCTATAAAGATATATTATGTGACAGAACTATGTAGTATAGGAACTTGCCAATGAAGATCCAGTCTTTAGAGTATACAAATTTGCCTTTCCTGGTGGGTTATAGAGAATAGGCAATGACAATATTTGCATGTTTCCAATCCAGTGTTGTGTGGATGTTTGGTGAAGCAACTTCTCACCTTGAGTAACAGATGGGTTTGGTACTGTGTGGTGATGAAGACTTTTCTGATACACTGAGGAATGGCAAATACTAATGCATGGGATTGCTGAACTGGAGTTGTTTTCATGAAATGGGAATTAGGGGCAGCTAGGTGGCACAGTGGATAAAGCACTGGCCTTGGATTCAGGAGTACCTGAGTTCAAATCCAGCCTCAGACACTTGACAGTTACTAGCTGTGTGACCCTGGGCAAGTCACCTAACCCTCATTGCCCCTCCAAAAAGAAAAAAAAAAGAAATGGGAATTAAGTCCCTCTTTGTAGGTTCCTCCCTCCTTTATCTTCTTGGAAGAGAACTGAGAACTTCTATGAGCTGCCTAATGGGACAAGAACAAGCACATTTTTCATATCTGGATGTTAGATATCAATTAGCACATGGGATCCTTATTTTTTTTGTATTCTTTCTTTTGTACTCTTAGACAAGCAATTATTATCAGGGAGAAGTGATCAGGCAGTTGGGAGTTTTATCAGAGTTATTGAAAGGCCCCATAGGCAACCAAATTGGAAGCAGTCTGTTACAGTGGTTGTAGCTGACAACAGACTGTTGTGTAGAGGCCAGGCATCCCTACTAACTGCCAACCAACTGCCACTCTCAGTGTAGGCAAGCCAGGCTAAATGAAGCGGCAAGGCCCCCTGAGGGAGAGACAGGAGGCAGCATGTTCAAGGCAATTTCAACAACCACCAACACCTTGACCACCATCTTCCCTCACACTGATGCTGAAATCCCAGGATCTTGAACCCCAAAGCCTTGGCAATAGTAATTCTTATAGCCCAGTGTCCTCAGCAGTCATCCTGATAAGCAAATGCTATGGAAATAAAAGCTGTCAAGTATACCTGCCTGTACTATAGCCACAACAGCTAAAGACAAAAAAGAAAAAGAAAGTTTATGCCATTAAATTTCTTTATTACTGTCACATTATTATTGTTGTTATTTGTCCTTCATTCTTGAAGAGGACCATGACATCAGGGTGATGGCATGACTTGCATTGAATTGGATTAAAGTGAGGAAGGGCTGTACAAAGTCACCAATCTTACTCTCTTGTCATAGATCTATCTGGGCCTAGTGGCAAGATATACATCAGGATGACCTGAGATGGCTCAAGATGTTTAAGGCAACTGGGATTAAGTGACTTGCGCAGGGTCACACAGCTAGTAATCTGAGATCGGATTTGAACTCAGGTCCTCCCAACTTTGGGGCCAGTTCTCTATCCACTGCACCATTTAGTTTACCCTTACTGTTGCATGGTTCAGTATTAGAATCTGATAAGATTTTTATCAGTGGAAATGACATTAAATTAAAGGTAATAGGAGTTGCAACGGGCCTTGGAGTACTTTGGGTGCAAGTGGAACCTCCTATATATTTTGTCATTCTTATTAGATTGTGAGCTTCCTGAGATCAGAAACTGTCTTTTCTATTTGTGTCAAAATGCTTTGCACATATAAGCCCTCAATAAATGTTTTATTCACATCCATCAATCCATTCACTCATTCATTCACTCATTCATTCATTCATTCATACATTCATAGCAAGTAAATGCACAAGAATGTGGAAAGTCAAGTCACTCCAGACAGGGTAGCCTAAGTGCAAGAAGACTGAATAGCAGTAGCTAATGGGGAAGAAGGAAGATCACTAATTTTTTATCTATATAAAATTCAGATTCAACACCTCATCAGTTATTCCAAATATCTCCTTAGCTACACAGAAGATATTTCAGTACCATATGGATCCAACCCTGCAATCACTCAGGGTAAGAAGTTAGCTCACCAAGCTTCAACAAATGTTTGGAAACCAAAATATAATACCTTTGCATGTTTTGTATAACCCAGCAAGAAGGGTTCACTTTGAACCTACTTTGAGGACTGAGCCCTCAATGTCCAGTTCCCACATTCTACGTATACTACCATTTTGTAATATTCATAATTTACCATGAAAAAAATAACATATTTTTTAGTAAATTTAGGTTTGTGAGAGGTTTCCTGACAATAATTCCAATTTAGAGAAGGAATTTTGTGAAAACTAAATTCTAATTTCTTGCCTTTGGTTCTTCTAGCAATTTTTCATTAATGACCCTTTGGCAACCAGCCTGAGGGTTTAGCCCCTTTGGATATTCTGAAGTTAGCATCAAGTTGGGGTGTCATTACATGCTCAAAATCTGATTACTATATTGCATTTATCCCCAATGCAGTTTTGAAGCCAGCCCAACAACACATGATTTCAACAAATCACTAGATTTAAATTGCTTGTCGAAAAATAGGATTGATGTTTATATTCCCAGGCTGCTTACCTCTGCATGGCTTATTTTATCTCGTAAAAGTCAATATCAGAAGCAAAGTCCAAATAATTTGAGAGAAGAAAAGTTTCATTTCTTATGCCAGCCATGAACTCTGTTGCTTTTTACTTTAAGTATCTGATCAGAACAACGAATAAGAAAAGCATTATTTCTATTTTATGCATCAATCTTCTGAAGGCCTTTGATCTTTTTAAAGGTATTCATGCTCTAAATAACTACCCCACTCTTACAGAAATAACTCAAGCCTGGATTGAAAATAATTGACACCAAAGGGAAAACTTAGTAAATGTAGTAATCTTGATCCACTACTCAAAAAGGCTTTTCAGGCCAAACATTAAAGGTTAACTAATCCATACATTTTTTCCACCATATAAACTAGTGAATTCGTCCAAGTAAGGTTATTCATCATTCACTCTCTATTAAGATGGAAGGAGACTTAGAAAGGAAGATTATTTAAGTAAGAGTGGCATCACCAACTTCGTCACTCAACAAGGAAACATCTCCCATACTCCATTCACCTTTGATTTAAAAAATTAGTCAGTACATGATAAAATAGCAATTATGATTCTGATGCCAGAATTTCTTACCTGTATTTACAACTTTAAGACTTATACCAGGGGGCAGCTAGATGGTGCAGTGGATAGAGCACCAGTCCTGGATTCAGGAGTACCTGAGTTCAAATCCGACCTCAGACACTTAACACTTACTAGCTGTGTGACCCTGGGCAAGTCACTTAACCCCAATTGCCCCGCAAAAAAAAAAAAAAAAAACCAAAACCAAAAAACAAACAAACAAACAAAAAGACTTATACCAGGAGGCAGGTAGGTGGCACAGTGGCTAAAGCACTGGCCTTGGATTCAGGAGGACCTGAGTTCAAATCTGGCCTCAGACACTTGACACTTGTTAGCTGTGTGACCCTGGGCAAGTCAATTAACCCTTATTGCCCTGTGAAACAAAACAAACAAACAAACAAACAAACAGACTTATACCAATTTTGTTTAGGTCTGAATGCTTAAGTACATTTCTTCCAATAATGACTATCTTAATTTTAAGGCATCGTGAGATTTCACTTTAAGTGGAAATATTTTACACCAGTGGTTTGTAACTTGAATAGAAACAGATGTCTAAAGGATGAGAATAGAATTGAAAAACCACAAGTTAGCATTCTCTATACTGCACTATATTTATTTATTTAAACATTTTCTAGGTAAATTTTAATCCACTTCTGCAGGAGGGGCCTCATATTTGACACTTGTATTTTACACTACTAGTGATATTAAATAAATTTTCTTCTGCATTCACTTTGGTTATTTCAAGTTCAAATCATCTTTTACAGAAACTTTATGAAAGAAAATTATATAGACTTTAAGAAAATTTATCCCTAAGGCCCCTTTTCAGTAATGAAAAACCATATGGCTAAAGATTTATTATTATCATGCTCAACTGTATGATCATCAGGTTAATGATTTATAGTGGCACAGAAAGAGCCCAGTCTTTCATGGAGCTGCTAATTTCAGAGCGCATTATTAATAAAGAGAAAGCAAAGCAATACTCCAAAAGACTCATGGCTTTATTGATATGACTACTCCCTGCACAGTTACCACTTACAACAACTCTATACCTTAGTGGATGGTCCGCATGAGTTGCTCATTATTTGGTGGGCAAATTCTGGTAATGGACCTCTCCAAACTTAGCTGGGTTGATTTTTGGACATCAGATAATCTCTTTCAGACCTACCTTACTATGACCTGGTAGCATAGCCTTTGAAAGAATCTAGGGTTACCTGCATGCCATGATGAGACACTGGAGTAAGACTTCAGTGGGATATTTAATTGAGGCTAAGGACAATTAGCTATGAAACAAATGCAACAACAATAGCAACAGTAACAATACCATGACTCTTAGGGAAAAATTCTTAAGTTTTCTAAATGTACATACCTATACTTCTCTTTTGGCTTGCTGGGAAAATATTTTCCTTATTTTTCCTGCATCCAAGTGTCCAAAGGTCATTCCAATACTCTTTGATATCTGAGTGACCGATGCTAATTCACAAGATGGGCGAGACATAATTTAGTGGACCTATCTTCTCAGACCATGCCCATGAGTTTTAGATTTCATGTGTATAAATTTATATGACTTGCATGATAGACCACATTGGTTCCATGTGTATTCCTTTAATAAGGAAAACATGGAATCACCATTACAGCCTTATCCCACTGATACTCATATTTTCTTCAGAAATAGGATCCCTGGGAAGCTGCAATTTAACAACTACATGGCTCTGACCTGCACCATGTGGAGGTGAGACAGGATTTAGTAATAATGAACAGACCCCTTTGAGTTCTTAAAATGGAAGCATATTATGTAGAAGAACCATGCCTGGTACACAAACCTTTTGTCACAGTGATCACAATGACCCTTTCAAGTCAAATAAATGTTTTTCTTTAAATCCTTTCTAAAAGCAAAAACTTAGAGTTGGAGTCATCCATTCTACAGAAAAGATAGTTTAAGTGTGACTCAGTAAGGTTCTTAAAGTTATTATAAGGAAGGCACCAACCTTTCTTGCAGGTGTTCTTCATCTGAAAAAAGGGAGGATATACCTAGATTAAATGGGAAAGTGAAGATCGACATTACAAAGCATTTTTGGACCCTATATGTAGGTTGACACTGGAAAAGTCCACTATTTTTTCCCTTTAAAATTATGGTAGACAATAATCTATCTTAGTTTAGGTATTTTGAGGGACTTAAATGAGATGACTACTTGGCTTTCCCCCCCTTTATTCTCTTTCACTGCTTTTCAAATGGAATGGTGTAGTTTTATGGCCAATTTCCACATGCTTCTGTCTGAACACATAAATTTCTTTGGAAATTAAACATTTTAAATAAAGATTATTCATTGCAACATAAGCCATGTTTAGATTATCGGAATTTGTAGCAGTTGTTTTAGAGTATCCTGGGACTTCTCCTTGTTTCCATATTTTCTCCTTAAATTATAAGCATTTCCTGACCCTTTGCCAAAACTTTGGTAGTGAAATATTATTAGGAAGATCAAACATATATCATATGAAAGAAACATCTGCTGTAGTTATTGTTTTTCAAAAGTTCAGGTTGCCTACAAGGTCCTTCTGGCCATATTTTTCTTAATTCTTGCCTTAGTGGCAAGGATAGATCAAGAGCTTCTCTGTTTCATGTTTGAAAGCAGGATGAGCGGAAGGAATTAAAAGTAAGATTGTTTCTGAGGGAAAAAAATAACCCATCCAAACCGGATTCAACTTTTTCTAGTCCTGAAGACTAAACTCAAACTCTAGCGCATACCATAGGAAATGGACAAGGAAAGCAAAAATGAAGTATGGAAGATATTTGGGAAACAGCTGACATTTAATTTTTCCCCCTTTATTCCCCTGCCTAATTCCCACTCACTGCTTCTATACCAAAGAGGTAGTCCTTTCCTGGGCCAACACTCTTCCTATTTCCTCTACCCCCTGCTTCCCAATCAGCTGTCATGCCTGCAATACTCTTTTGAAATAGATCACAATGAGGAAAGTAATTTATATTTTAATGACAAGGCACAGTTATGTGTTGGACACAGAGGGTTTAGAGCCCTGGGAGGTAATTACTCAGGTTGAAAGGTGCTTCATCTGTTCTGATTGCAGCTTCCAACTGAGCCATATTCTCGGAGAAAGTGGTAATGGCAGAGGTCTGGGATATAGTGCTATGAAATTGCATTTACAGAATATTATCTTGATTCTCCACTTGTTAAAATTAAAATTAATTACAAACATTGTACCTTTTAAAAACACTGAAAACAGCTAAATTTGATGTTTAAAACCTGGCATGTTACTGAAAAAGAAATGGCACAGCATATTAGAAAGACTATTAGACTAGGGGTTAGGAAGGAGACTTGGGGGCTGGTCCCAGTTCTGCCACTTATTACTAATTGTTTAACACTTTAAAAATTGCTGATCTTCTCTGAGCTTCAGTTTTCCTTTCTGTGTCTTTTGGCATTTAAGCATTATGGTCCAAAATTGCATATTTTAGTCCTCAATGGATCTTTAGTTTCATTGATGTAGATATTGTTTTAGTTTTTGATAACTATAAGCCATCAATACTATCCCTCTTCTATGTCCCAATAGATCTTTCATAGAAGGTCAGCCTAAAGGGTTGGGAAGACTTACTCTAGGGATTTTTCTGCATGAAATTCTGTAGTTTAAGCAGCCCAACCCTTAGTATTACAAAACCATTGATTATTGGAGCTTGAAGGAAACTTAGAGAACATCTAAATAAAGTTCTCTCACTTTGTAGATGGGAGAGCTGAGACCCAAAGTTGAAATGTCTTAGCCAAAATCTCATAAATATTAAATGTTGGAGTGAGGCCTTGATCTCAGGTTGCCTTGACTCTATGTACAACTGCTGATTCCATAATGCCATGATACATGTATATTAATGCAGTTTTTCTCCACATTATGATTTTTCACTTATTCTGAACCTGATTCCAAATGAATGCATGAAAAATAAACATTTTATTAAGTTCTTAGAATTTGCTATGCACTCTGCTAAAGAGAAAAAAAGATACATGTACAAAAATGACAATCTTCACTCCAAGGAAATTACAACACATAGGTGAGGGAAGGGAGGTTTGGTCTAGAGTGCACAGGAACGGTGAATGGAGCCATAGGACAATCAATTAACAAGCTCTTTCCAGAATGACAGTTATATTGATTTGATTTCTGTGCCTGAACATTTAGTATTAGTAGGAGTATAAAAATATGGGTGGATAGTTTAACTGAATGGATATAGTGAGCTATCATGGAAGAGTCAGAAGTTCTGAGAGAAGTTATTCTTTGCTTTTTTGGCTTACAGTGATTTATTATAATGCCTTTTACTAATTCATTGATTAGAAGCTGGTTAATTAAGGCTTATGCAGAATAAGTCCAATCCAAAACTAATGAAGTAATGTCTTAAGGCTTGCATTTTATGAGGGAAAGATGATTTCTTCTTTCTGGGTGCATTATCTTTTATCTCCAAGTATCATTTAATAAATACTCTAGTTCAGTGGTCATATAATAAAAGTTACCACACAGGTCATTCGCTACTCAAGATTTCTAATATCATTTCAATCAGAAATGGTGATATGCTCATAATATATATTCAACAAGAGTCAGGCCAAGAATTATGCAATGATAAAAATGCACGTGGCCCCAAATCCTACCCTCAGAATGATATTAACAAAATAATACACCTAAATGAATGTTCAGATTTCAGTTGTGTGTAACAAGAAAATAAGAAGGGGGATCATGGACTTGCTATTCAATGTCAGAAGTGACTTCACGGAGGAATTAGAATTTCAGTAGATTCTTGAAGGAAAATAACTTTATAAGTATGTATGCACATATATGTGTTTCTTACCCTGAAATTATCTGATGCTAGCAAACTGTTGGAGAAACAGTACCTTCCACAGTTCAAATGGTAAGCTGATTACTTCATGATTCTGTACTCAGCTGTGTTGTAAGTGCATTAGATTTTATTTCATTTTTCATGTCTTTTTTTTCTTTTAGAGAGAAAGATTGGTTTTAGAGGTGGGATTTAGGGTGGGGAAAGAATCCCATCAGGAAATCATGAATGTGTTGCTTATATGATAAATCATCTCTGGGAATATGAACAATTGAGTAGAGGAAGCTACACTGTGTGTTATTTATTTTCCACTTTGCAAAAAGAGTACTTCCACCACACACAGTCCATTACTAAATAAAAGTTTTAATGGGTTCTTCCTTGATGATATCTCTTGGGTTTACTTACCTTGGGCAAGTCTCTTATCCTCTCTGGGCTCAATTTCCTCACTGGTAAAGTAAGTGGCTTGGAAAAGCTCTAAATCTATAAGACTCTAAGAACCTTTTATTTTCCAAGTTCAATCAATAACCTAGTCCAGGCCATTAGTGCTTTTCCCTGATGTTGCTGCCTTCTAACTGGACTTTCCTGTTTCTAGGCTCTTCTCATGCTCTAATAGTTTTGTTAACCTAAGTCCTATTGTTGATGCTGCTGTCATTACTAGTAGTAGCAGTAGTATTAGTATTATTTTGCAAATAGAAATGTTTTTCTGAGAAATTCAATGGGTTTCACGAGAGTGCCAATGTATGGCACACACAAAAAGTTCATAACCCCTGTTCTAAAAGAATGCTTTTTACCTATATTACTTATGTTAATAATAACTCATTTTTTAGCAATTAAAGGCTTGAATAGTACCTTATCAACACATCATTTAATAAACATTTCTCAAGGAGTTGGTATACTCCAGTGTGGCTGTGTCATAAAGTGCAAAAAAATGGAATGGTATCTAATAATAAGGATAGACAGATAGTTTGGGACCAGGTTGTAAAAAATAAGAAAATCCAAACAAAGGAGTATATATTTTATCCTAGAGACAATAGGGAGCCACTGGATTTTATACAGTTGATTTTATTTGAGCTTATAATAACTCTATAAGGTAGGTGTTCTTATTACCAATTTAAAGAGGAAGAAGCTGAGGCTCAGAGTGGTTAAAGGATTTGCCCATGGTCACAAGGATAGGAAGTGCCAGATGTGGAATTTTAATTCATTTCTTCTTGACTACAAGGCCATAAACAAATATACTGGTAGATTTCTTCTATGTAACACTATGTTGCTGGAAATGCAGCCATAATCCTATCAACTATTATACTAAGGACCACACATCTGAAAATGAAGTTAATAGTGCTCATCAACAGTGGCACCAGCTTCTTTGCTGGCTTTGTGGTGTTCTCCATCCTGGGCTTCATGGCCATGGAACAGGTATGCACATCTCCAAGGTGGCTGAGTCAGGACTATGGCTGGCTTTTATTGCCTATCCCAGGGCTATCACCCTGATGCCTATGGCCCCACTCTGGGCTGCCCTCTTTTTCTTCATGTTACTGCTTCTGGGCCTGGACAACCAGTTTGTAGGGCTAGAAGGACTCATCACTGGCCTCCTACTATTTTTGTTTTCATTAGGAGATCTCTGTTGCTCTGTGCTGTGTAGTCTGCTTCACCATTGATCCTTCCATGGTTACTGAAGGTGGCATGTACATCTTCCAGCTGTTTGACTACCGTTCGGCCAGTGGTATGACTTTGCTGCGGCAGGCTTTTTGGGTGGGTGCAGTGGTTGCCTGGGTTTTTGGTGCTGACTGGTTCATGGATGAAGTTGCCTGTATGATCAACTACTAGCCTTCCCCCTGGATGCTACCACATCCTCGGGGCCAAGGGGACATTCACTGAGCATTGGTGAAACCTGAACCAGCCAGTGTGGGGTCTCCATCACTTGGAGTACAAGGCTCAGGACTCTGATGTCAGGGGCCTGACCACCCTGATACCAGTGTCTGAGAGCAACAAGGTCATTGTGGTGGAGAGCATCATGTGACCTTCCCTAAGGGGGTGGGGCAGGAAGGGGGCACCTGCCTCTGCCCCAGTGCCCCAAGGCAATGGGGAGAGACAGCTGAACTCTCCCTCCCTTTGCCTACCCCTCACCAGCGTCCCTCCTTGTAGCCATAGTAAAACCCCCTCTCACTCCTTTCAACCCCCCTTCCCTAAGACCCTGAGGAGGGGGATCCTTTTCTTTATGATACTGATAGAGGGGAGCCAGGTCAGACTGGGGCAGTGTTGTATGAGTGCTTGAGTTGAACTGGTTTTCGCTTTCCTTTTTTAAAAATAAAACACCAAAAAAAAAAAAAAAAGTTAAGAAGCATTGCTAAAAGACAACAATTGAAAAAGCCACCCCTCCCCATTCTATCCCTTCTATGACCACCAAACATAACAAATGTTCATGCCTCTTGAAATTTGTCACCTTGACCACAGAGGCTCAGTGAATTTCATTGAAAATCCTCTTCTCAAAAGGAATGATTATATGTGCCTTAGTTTCTCTCACATAGGAATATAGTCCATGGGTGGACATTTTTTTTGCATCTGGGAATATTTCCCAGGAAGTCCATCCATTGTTTGTGTAACTGTGGATAGCGTTAATTTAGCAGATTTACAATAGTCTACTATTTTGGACATTCAAAAATAATATGGGCAAATTCTACCCTCTAACAGAAGGTTATAAAGACCAAAAATGGAAAGAAGTATAGCACAGAGAAGCATTCTTAATGACTGAGTATCATATCTGTCATCAAGCACCAAATATTATTTTTGGCCCTGATTTCTTCTGTCATGGCCAGGTTGCTGTGAGGTCCTAAGGAGACTGGTTTGGGAACCCATGTAAGTAAATCATTACTCCCCCTTTATGTCATCAACCTTTAGCTGAGTTCCGTAATGGGCGCAGACAAGAGAGGCAATATATAGTGTGAAAGAGGAAATTACAGTGCATTCTTGGCAGAGAAGTAAAAAAAAAATAGCTTATTGACGCAGTAGTGGGGGATTTGTTAAGTAGGAAAAGAGAATAATGAGGGTGACTGGGCAGTGAGGGAGAAGGTAGATTTCAGAGGGAGTAGATAATCTACCCAGTATATAAATTATTGATGAGAACTAGGAAGAGTAATGACTAATTATTTATCTAAGTTTGCCAATGATATGTGATCATTTTTTCCTTAGTGAAGAATAAACTTCCCCTAAGACAGTGCATTTGTCTTGCTTCTCAGCAGAGTAGAACAATTAGCAAATTTATTAATTAGCTTCATGTATATCTTACTAATAAAATTGTATTTGTTTGAATTAAAGTAATTAGATTTTATCATTTGTCCTTTGGACCAGTGAGTTATAGATAATAGTTTTAAATTTCACAAGTGAAATTCATAAACTGTAAATTTATAAGGTTGTGCATTTCAAAGCAAGGACCCTGGTTTGGTTAATGTTTTCATAGAATTATAATGAAAAGGAATCAATTTAAGGGAACAAATTATTAAAATACATAGAAGAAGAATAATCAGAGTAGTGATTTGCGATTTTTGGATTGTAATTTTAATTTTATTAAATGTATTGCTACAAGGAGCCTTAAAAAGCTTCAATTCAGTTTAGCAAAAACAAAATCAAACAGACCTATATTAAGAGTCTGCTATGTTCAAGAGTCTACAGTAGGTATTGAAACTACAAAGAGTCCATCAGGAATTTATAATCTAGTAAAATCAAGTATAAGAAACAATGTCCCTGTGATGTAAGGTGACTTTCTTTTCATATATGAATAATAAATGATAAAGCAAAACAAAGTTATAAGCCTCTTTTTGCAGGGCAATGAGGGTTAAGTGACTTGCCCAGGGTCACACAGCTAGTAAGTGTGAAGTATGAGGCTGGATTTGAACTCGGGTCCTCCTAAATCCAGGCTGGTGCTTTATCCACTGTGCTACCTAGTTGCCCCCTTAACTTCTTCATTTTTAATCCAGTTTTGTTTCTACTACTTCCTACTACCTATCATTACTGCCTATTTGGATACTTGGATTAGAAACATTTATTTAAAATAATTCTGTTGAGTGTAAGCCTCTTGAGGTAAAAAAAAAATTGCTTAATTTCTATTTTTGTATCTCCAGGGTTTAGCAAAATGCCAGCAACAAAGTGGCCAACATTTGTTGAGTTATGCCTGAGTATCATGAGACAGGTATGGCTCTTTGTATTAATATTTTTGCAGAGGAGAGAAGTTGATCATATAATTGTATACTGAGTATACTTTGTCTTTCTTTTCTATACATTATTACAATTGTCTCTTGAAAAAATAGTGGATATATTCAAAGATATAAATTATAATTAGCTTGTTTGTTCCTGATTTTGCTGAGGGACATCTGAAAATTTCTATTATACGGTCTATCAGACATTCAGGAAAACTTGTTGAACACAACACTGCCGATTGACATGTCCCCAAAAAGTCAGTTTGGTCTGAATCCACACTGATCATCCCAGAATACATGGGCTACTCATGTGACCTTCTATCAAGGTCATTTGACTCCCAATTTTACAACTTAATATCCTTTCTAAATTTTCATATTTCCTTCTGATTTATTCCTTTTTTAATTTATTTATGTGAGACAGCCTCAATTATTATCACATTATGAATTTAGTCAAATCTGTCTTGCAGAGCATCCATTTTATCATTCAACCCTGAAACCTTTTCTGCAATCCCTTTATTTTCCCCCATGAAATGCTTTCAAAATTCTCTAGGGAACTGACCTACAAAAGTTGAGGATTCTCACAGTGTTTAAATGAAAGGTGCTATATATCTACACAGCAGGATTATTGTTCCCTTTTTTTTTTTTTCCATTTTGGGTTTCCCTGACTGATGTGTTCTGCATTGTAAGTGCACTGGCCTTTTTTTTTAATCTTAATTTTATTCACTTCTGGGCTTTCTTACTTTTGTAGGGATATTAGGTAAGTGTTAAGTGAATGATAGGTGAGGGAATTATAAGGAAAGCCTAGTCACATCACTTCCCTTTTCACCCTTGTTCCATTTCCAGAATTTTCTAGGGCCATTTGGCTGAAGGCCGCCCTTACTTGATTTGTCCCTCCCCCCACAAACATTAGAGGGAAATGTAGTTTTCCTCTGAGCTTTCTTTCTGCCCAGGACTTGCCTAACCCAATCAAAGCAAACTGCAAAATTAAATTAATTTAACTTGTTCGTCTAGGCGTTTAATGTAATATTTTGACAGATATGCATAAACTGAACTCCCTAAATTGGGCATAAGGGAATCCAATTGATGGATTCAGATTCATTTCTGTTGGTAGAAATGTGGAGATTTGTAATCCATCAGCCCTTCTCCCTAATGCACCATTTAGATAGCTCATGCTGCCTTCTGTTAGCATTAAGTGCAAAGATTTCAGCTTAAATAATATTAGGCGTGTAACAGAAATTAACAAATGCCAGATAGTTCCAAGTAAAGTCTGGCACTAAGTCAACATGTATCAAAACAGCACAAAAAGAGAAATGAAGGTAGAAGTTGAGAACAGTATTGCCTTTAACTTGATTTCTTGGATTTAACTTGCATTGTATGACAACTTCCAAAAAAAAAGAATTAAAACCTCAAAGGATGTGAGCTATTATATTTGTGGATGGAGGGTGGGGAGAGGAAGATGTGAAGCTGAGTGGATACTAATGTTTGTCCTATGTTTATACCTCTCTGTCTAAATTTATGCCTGTGGGTATGAATGTGCCCTGCATATTCTTTGGTGAATTCATTTAGCCCACTATTTGGAAAATAATAGTAGCCCAAAAAGATAGAAACTAGAGTAAATTGTCAGAGAATTAGAAAGTTTCATTATGTAGATTGAGGATCACAATGTTCTAGAGCTGGCAGGAGTCTTCAAGATCATCTTGCCAGTCTTCTTACTTTATAGAGAAAGAAACTAAGACCAAAGATGTAAAATGACCTGTCCAGATTGCCTGGCAATTTAGTGTCAGAGCCAGGAATTGAACTCAGATCATAGCAACATAGGATCAAAAGACCCAGAGCACAAATAAAACTTGGGAACCATCTAGCCCATCTTAAAGTAAGGGAGTACCAGGAGCTTAATGTATTTACTCAGTGATACACAATTAGGAAACAATCAGAGACATTCCAAATCCAGGTCTTTTGCTATTTAGCCATATTGTAAGGAGGGATTTCTATCTCTCACCCTAGCCCCAATCAAAGCCCAATCTGGATTAACTCAAGAAAACAATTCTATAGCATTTTATTGGTTTTAGTGGCATAAACTCAGAGCCAAAAAAATAGCTATCATAATGTAAAGGATCTGTGATGTAGCATGAGCATACATTTTAAGATTTTCACAGCAGTGCATTTGATTCTTGCTGAGCAAACTAATGAAGCTCCTTATTTGGTGATTTCAAACATGACTGTTGTCTCTATAGAAAAAAAATCTCTTGGTGATTCTGTATCTTTTGATGGCATTTAGGTTAAACACTTAGAAAAATAAATTATAAATATTTGTGTAGTAATCTGAGCTTAAATATCTTTCTTGTTGATCCAACAAATGATTGAAAAGATTTGATTCAATGATCTATAAAGAGAAATAGTTCCCAATAAATGAGCATAGGTGAAATTATTCTTTTTGGTTAGGTTTGCCCATACTGGAAGAGGACTAAAGAACAATGTATAATTATAGAATTGGGAAAAAAAACAGAAATTTACCATTTCAAACCACTTTTTTAATAAATAAGAAAGCTGAGCCTCAGTTAGATAGAGTCTGGTTAGTAAATTACAGCTCATGGAGTATATTTGCTAGAATGTAAGCTCCTTTAGATTGGTGACTTTTTTTTTTCCTGGGCAATGAGGGCTAAGTGACTTGCCCAGGCTAATAAGTGTTAAGTGTCTGAGGCCAGCTTTGAACTCAAGTCCTTCTGAATCTTGGGCTGGGTCTTTATCCACTGTACCACCTAGCTGCTCCTAGATTGATGACTTTCAATGTCTACCATAGTGCCTGGAACATCATAGGGACTTAGTAGACACTGTTAGTTGATGAGTTGACTAAAAAACAAATCTTATAAACCTTTGCCTAGTGCTTTTCTCAATATGCCAGATTCCATCCCTTATAAAATAATTCTGAACTCATCACTTGTTCAACCTTGACATTTCTCATCATCTAATAAACATGTAATTCTAAACCATGTATCCAAAACTTTATACAAACATATTTATAACTTCTACATTTTGTAACAAATTATGTGATAGAAATATTTTCTCCAATCCTTATGACCTTTCAAATCTCTTCAAAGTGAAATTATATTCAAAAAAATAAAGCAATTTTAGCTGCTTTCATTGTATAGGACAAGAAGAGCCCTCTCTTAGTAACAATCTGATTAAATAATAGCAGAGAAAGTGAATTCTTAACCCCCATCATGCTTACTCACACCCTCTCCTCCACTGCTATCACAAGGACACTCACAACCTGGTAGCAACTTCATTCTACCCACCGCCTTCCTCTCAGTGTCCAGAAAACCAAAAGGTAGGAAGTTTCTCATTTCCCCAAAGGTCCTTGGCTTATCAGGGATTGTGAATAATTAAATCACTTAATACAGAAATAAGAGTGAATAATGAAAATGACACTGTGCTAGGCACTACAAAGTCTACCCAGTTAATAAGATATAGTCATGACATCATAAATAAAGTACTAGAAAGGTCATGATCATCTAGTACCTTCTACTTAATTTTACAGATGAAGAACTGAGCCTCAGAGAAGTTTGACAGTAATGTTAAAATTATTCAAATGATAAAAATAGGTAAGTGATAAAACAGTATTAAAATCCAAGTTCTTGTTGTGCATAGTAACAGCAATATTGTTCAAAGGAAAATTGTGAAGGACTTAGCTATTCTCTATAATATAATGATCCAAGACAATCCTAAAGGACTAATGATGAGAAATATTTTTTCAGAGAAAGAAAAGATATTAATTGAACACAGCCTGAAGCATATTACTTTTCACTTTCTTTCTTTCATTTTTTTATTAGAATCATCTTATACAAAATGAATAATGTGAAAATGGTTTACATAATTGCACATTTATAATCTATATATGGTTGCTTACCACGTCAGGGAGTGGGGAGTAGAGGGATGGATGGAGGGAGCAATAGAATTTGAAACTGAAAATTTTAAACAAAAATACTTTTTAAAAATCCAAATTCTCTAACTTCAAATCCAGATCCCTTTCCAATTAATAAGCTACCTCATTGCTTACAAGGGCCAAATAGTGTAGCAGTACTATTCATTAAATATTTATTCCTCATGTGATGGACAGAGAGTGGACCTTAGATTCACAGCACCTGGATTCAAGGTCTGCTCTTGATGCATATTAGCACTATGATGTTGGGAAAGTCAATCAATTCCTTAGTGTTCCAATAAAAAAAAATCTCTCTAACATCATAAATGACTGTCAAGTAGTTGGTTTACATGGGAGGAAGTTTCCTTAGCAATAGTTTCTCACATTGATGGACTTATACATAGGTCCAAATGACCCTTCTCTCCCCTTTTCAAAAACAAAAACAACCCATCAAATATAGAATCTCATAGAATAACATATTCTTCTAGTTAGAATCTTAGAGACCATGTAATAGAAACATATCTAGAGAAGAATTTCTTATACAATATGTTCAGACAGGTGGCTATCTATTATGTGCTGGCTTTTGTAATCTACAATACTTTGATCATGAACATAAAACATTGGGGAGCAAATTTGAACGAGGGGCTTAGAGAGACTGGATCATATTTGGCTAAAGCTATTTGGCTTGGTCTCTCAGGCAGTTCACAGTTTTATTGTCAGCACTTCAACCAGCCTGCATGTTTTACTTTGGTTTTCTCTGCAGCTTTTATCTCACTGTGCTTGAAGGTTTCATTCTTTTATGTAAAACAGAAGTAAAACACTGTAGAACAATGTGATAAAGGGAGAGGAGACAGCAAACAATAAAACCTTCAAGGACATTATGATAAAGGAAGGGAAGAAGAAACATTGGGTTGTGGTTTAAATTGTTCACGGTGCTTTACAAGTTGTTTGAGTTCTGGCCAGGGGAGGCTTAGACACCACCATCTGGCTGGCCTCATTCCAGATGGCACTAGACCAATCTTGAGGAGGGGAGCTACAGCATAACTGAGAAACATCCAATATAAATCACATTATCCATATTATTTTCTCAATTAATGATGCATAACAATATTTAGTACCATTATTACTTTTTGGCTGTGTAGTATGGTGCATGATGCATCGAAAGAAGTACCAAATTTGAAGTCAGAAGGCTTGGATTTGAATCTTGGTGCTGCTTATAATTATCTGTGAAACTCTGGCAAATCATTCCTTTATCTGGTCTTGGCTTTTTGACCTATTAAATGAAGAGATTGGACTAGATCAAAGCTTTTAAAATTGTGGGTCAGAACCCCATAAGGAGTTGCATAACTGAATGTGGGGGCTACAAAAAAATTTGGAAATCATAAAAGCTTATATATAACCTCTTTTATATACTTATATCCCTAGGCCATATAAAAAAAATCTTGAGCAAAAAGCGGTTGTGAGTGGAAAAAGTTTAAGAAGCCCTGGACTACATGACTCTGTTTCTTTCCTTCTCTAAATATGTGATACTAAATCATCTTTTCTTTCTCAGACTTAATAGTATTTTGTTTGTGTTTTTAATTTTTCTCTCTTCTATTTTGCATTAATATTACATATGTATATATTTTATATTGATATTATTGGGAATCCATGATCCAACTGATATAGCTCCTTTTGATCAATGCAGATTTATACCTTCTCTTTTAAGATTCTAGTCCATAGATCTCTAAAGAGAGGATTGTTTTTGATGTCATTGTTGTCGTTGTTTGTGCTTAGTTCTTTTAGAGGTCCGTGACATTGGGAAGTGATTCTATGACTTGCAGTGAATTGAACTTAAGTAAGGATCTACTATTTGTTTATTGTGGAGGATATCCATCATTACAGTGGAAAAAAAAAAAACCCAAAGAACTGGTGAACATACATCTTCCTATTTTGTTTTGTTTTATATTTTCATCACTTTGTTACTAAATAAGGGTTATTGGACATAATCAAAATATATTTGCAATATACTCCTCATTGTAGCAGAATTATTAAGGCAGTGATTTGTTCTATAATATACGGAGAGTGATTTTATCTATTTTTATAATCAACAAATAGCTTTTTTTTTTACCTTTCAAAAATTGTGTTACTATAGATATGGTCTTCTGTGATTTACAAACTTTGTTTACTCCTAAAAAATTATCAAGAATACTCTTGATGGGACAGCTAGGTGGTGCAGTGGATAATGTACTAGCCCTGGATTCAGGAGGACCTGGGTTCAAAGCCGGCCTCAAACACTTGACACTAGCTGTGTGACCATGGGCAAGTCACTTAACCCTCATTTCCCTGCAAAGAAAAAAAAAGAATACTCTTGAAATGGGCAGATATCATACATAATTATGATAATTTAGGCATAAGATTCAGTAATTATAAATGTTTTCTTGATCACCTCTTTCTTTTGGTTATCTACTATTTTTATTCCCCCACCCCCATTTTTCTCTTATCCTTCATTAGATCTTTCAATATTTCCAAAATGTGTTGCATCCAGAATATTTTTGTAGTTAGCTATTCCTGACTTTATTATCTTAAAGTCCATGTCACTGTCTTCAGTTAGTAGATCAAGAACTATCACTGAGGAAGTTGTTATCCTCCTATCATTTTCTCCCATTAATACTCTTGGAATCTTATGGCTCTCATGTTTAGTGGGCCACACTATCTTTTGGTTTACTTTACCTTGTTCTTCCTTTTCACTGTTTTATGGAGCAAAGACCTCCAAAGCATTCAAAGTGTTCTCTTATGGAAAGACAAAGGTAAGACTCATATAGGATAGGATGTGATGGGGTAGCAAATTACATCAGCATTGAGAATATCCATCCCAGTGAAACCATGGATCCATGAAAGTATTAGACTGTACTCAGTAAAGTGCACCTTTCCAAACTTAGGTACATAGGAAGTGATGTCTGACCTTTTCATGAACCATTTATATAGCTTATTGCACAAAGCTTTAACTCTTTAGCTCATATTTGGGATGGGGAAAAAACTGCCCTATTTCTTTTTTGGGGGTGGGGTGGGGTGGGGGAAATGAGGGCTAAGTGACTTGTCCAAGGTTACCCAGCTAGTAAGTGTCATGTGTCTGAGGTCAGATTTGAACTCAGGTCCTCCTGAATCCAGGGCCAGTGTTTTATACACTGCACCACCTAGCTGCCCCACAAAACTGCCCTATTTCTAATGTTCTGTGGTGGTCTTATGTTTCAAATAGTGCAAACATAAACCTCTCAGAAGGAAAAAGTAACTAGGTTCGAGAAGTTGATTGCACTTTTCAATTGTGCAATGAAAATTATGCTTAAGAAAGTGTAAGATTTTCTAAGAGCATATCATTTTAGTCTTATGTAGATGGAAAAAACATATCCTTTTCAATTTCCTTTCTTATCTTTTTTCCCCTTTTCTTTCTCCCGACTAAGTGGATAGAGAACTGGGTTCAAATCTGGCCTCAGATGCTTAATATCTGTGTGACCCTGGGCAACTCTATCTGCCTCAATTGCTGCAACTGTAAAATGTGAATAATAATGGCACTTACCTCACAGGGTTGTTATGAGGATCAAATGAGGTCATATTTCTAAAGCACTGACCATAATGCATAGCACATAATAAACATAGTAGATGCATAATAAATGTTTTTCCCCTCTTCTTTTTCTCTTTCTCCCCTTCTTCCTATTGCCCTCTGACTCTCTCTCACTTCACTCAATTTCTCTCTCCTTTTCCCCTCCTCTCTTCTCTTTTCCTCTCCTCTTCCTCTCTCTCCCACTTTTTCTTGCTTATATCCCAGTTGAACCAGTATAGTTAATTTCACTCTGGTTATCATCAGTCTGTAGAATATTAATGATTTTGCTAAATAGTTGATTAACTATTGCTTTTTCTGAGATGCATAGAATTCTAGATTGAAATTATCAACCAGGAGAAAACCTAAGACTTATGATGCTGAGGGTTGGTTGAGCTAGAAGAATTCTTAGATAAGCAAAATTATAAAACAGGCTTAATTGAATAACGAATATCCATAAAATATGACTAAAATCAAGATGCTCTGAACAGATATAGTTGGATGAAATATTTTGAATACATTTGGAAGTATTCTCTGCCCCCCCCCCCCTTATCTTATTGGCACTATGGTTTTGTATGGTCAAGCTTGTTTAAGTAATCCTGGAATATAAACACATACTCCCTGTGTTGACACATTGTTAATTTCATATATAGTCTTAAAATGATACAAATCAGAAGGAGAGGATAACTTTCTAAATGTAGCAGTCCATCTTCTACTTATGGACATTTGCTCACTGGGTCTCTTCAATTTACTTAGTGATGGATATCTTTTGTTATTCCTTTCCTTCTTCATGTATAAGAGAATTTAAGGTTAGAGAAGAAGAGAATATCTCCAAAGAAAGTTATGCTTTGCCTATACAATTTCTGATAAAAAGGGGAAAATGATTTTAATTTTAATTTAATTCCTTCTTTCTCATCTTTGCTTTCTCCTCTTCCTTCCCTTTCATCTTTTTGGTCACTATTTTAGGTTGTGTATACTAAATATGACCGCATTTTTCTAATGAATATATTGATGCTTCACTCCACTTTGAATTTGCATGAATTCAACTTCATGAAACAAAATGACACTTCCATGAAAAGCTCATTAATTCTAAACTCACCACCATACTTCAAACTCTTGCCTTGATTGAGACCACCTCGTTCAGTCTCTTTTTCCTTTGAATTGGAGGACTGGAGGATAAATTTCTAAAATACACCCTCTACCTTTCCCTTATAGAGGGTAGAAATTGGATTCTCAGTTCACTTCACATTGCATCTATTCCTCTGTGTGATTTCAACTCCACAGAACTAGATGCCCTCACTCCTGGTGTCATCACCAACCCAAACTACCATCCCTACCACTTCCCTGTCTCTTTTTATGCTTTGTCTCCTCCTTTAAATTGTAAGCTTTTTGAGGGTGAGGAATATCTTTCTTTTGATTTATTGTATTCCCAAAGTTTAGCATAGTGCCTGCCACATAGTAGGTGCTTAATAAATGTTTATTATATTAAATTGAATTGGAAACCTCATTCATCCACTCTGGACTCACTCATACATTTCATAGCACCTGTATTCCTGTGGATACATGTAAGAAAACCAAATGTCCATGCAGGTTTCTAGTATATTTGCCATATTCCAGGAATTCCCACCTTTGTCAACTACTGGAACTTTGCAACCTGCTGTGTAAAACTAATCCTGCCTTGGGGGTAGCTCAATTTCTACTTAACAATTTCTGCTTCCCTGACATACTCCACAGGACCACCCCATCTGCCATTTAAGGGACCCTGCTGACATTTCAAACCCATGCATTGACAATCATGCAAAGCTTTCAACTTCTATTGGGGGACAATGAGCTGATCATACATTCATGTGGACATTCATTTCCTCAGGGTAATTAGGGTATATGATCATAATCTCCTCTGGAGCATTTGCATTTCCAACTACCTAAAATTGGGCAGTAAAGCTTCAACTTTTGGCACAAATTTTCCTTGGAGCTCTCTAGCTCCCTTCCTAAGCTTTCTCCCCAACATATTGTAAAACAGATTATGCATTCCTTTTGTCATTAAGCTAACCCTTGCCCTGCCATCCTGCTAATGAGAACGAGATAACGTTTAATGAGAAAATATTTGTAAAATGCTTTGCAAACCTAAAAGAATGATATGCAGGTGTTGTTATGTCTTCTTTTTCTTGTTGCTATTAGTCTTATTGTCTCATTCTTCTTATCCTGTTTGATGGAATTAAGAAGAAATAGTCTAAAATCAAGCCTCTATAATGCTATTATTTTTTAACATTTCCTGTCTGGCAGAAAATTCTACAAATGGTGAAAATATTATCATTGTCGTCATCATTATTGTTGTTGTTGTGTGCCCTTTTGGGATATTAGATTCCCCTTTGCCTCCCAAGATGACCCCCTCCTCTGACATTTAACAGATGAAGATTTTTCCCCAAGAAGAAAGAGACAAAGGCCCAGTAATTGGTTGGAAAATGTCTCTGCCACTGGGCCCTTGGTAGTTTCCTTTCATTACACCTGATCAATTTGGAGATTAAATAGACATGCACAGGACAATACATATGCCATGTGTGCCAGCATCTTTTTGATAGTTTGCTCTCTCCCCACAAAGGGATTGAAAACTGGGCATTAGACATCTTGAACCCTAGATTTTATTTTTATTTCACTGGAAAGATCCCAAATGAGTGATTTAGAATCTCCCTTTAAAATCTTAAATTTATTGTAACTTTAGTGTAAAAGAGTAACTTCTTAATGCTAGCAGCTTTTTAAGGGATATCTTTATTGGTAACCTGGGTTATGCTTGGCAACCTTTAGCTATTTCCAGATTTCTAATTAACCTTCTGTTATGATGACCTTTTGAATTTCAGTCCTAGACACTTTGGCATAATTTTATGCAATGTTAAAAGATCAGGTAGGTAACCCTTGAATTGATTCTTGGTAAATTCTGCAAATGCAAATGCACAGGAAAATCAAAGGTGAATTTTAGTTTTTAATTAATCTGTTTAATTTATAAACTGCTATTAACAGATTGGGGTACAGAGTTGCCCCAATAGTTACCAGGCTTATGTTTTCATAAGGATTCTAGGCATGACCTATAGGAGCCCACAGAAACTGTGTGTTTCCCAAGACCAAGGAACTGTTTCATGACCTTGAAGGAGACGTTAGTATTTCTATTTAAGTCATTACATTTTCAAACATTGGAACTGCTCAGATTTAGTTCACTGCACAAACCAATCACTTAGAATGTTAAAGAGCATGGCTCCAGCCTCCTGGAGATAGCTCTTCTGTAATTGAGCTCTCGTTTGCATGGCCTGTCTACCTTCCCTGTTAAATATTTTTTCTTCATGGTTTTTCCTCTTGTCAGCCTACATTATGAATGCAACTGATAGAACAAACAGAAACACCCCATATTGGAAATTCATTCTCTCTGAACTCATTTGAAACACATGCTGACAGTATCAGTCTGCGAGTATCTCTGAAGAACAAAATTTTTGACGTGAGGAGTACTTAAGAGATCACCAAATATAGCTTCCATATTTTATTAGTGAGCAAACTGACACCACAAGGAGGGAGTGACTTCTACAAGGTCATATGACAGGGGGGACATTATTAGAATCCAGATCTTCTTGTTCATGTTCTAAGAGACTAACTTGTACATTCAAACAAGCTGTTTTCTCCCTGTAGTGGACTACTATTTTTAGTGTTTGGGGTTTGGCTTTGGTTTTGTTTAATTTTGCTGTTTTTGAGTTTATATATTTTTTGCTTTAGGGGCTAGTTTTAGAGTATGGGTCTGTACAGAAAAATGCATGCATATTAGAATACACATATATGTATATAGACACATATTTATTTATGCATGTCTGTATGTACATATAAAACTTTCTAGCTATATCTGTATGTATCTGTTTATATACATACATATATAATATATGAATCATGAATGCAAGTGTGTGTGTGTATGTGTGTGTAAATTTACACTTTCCCTCAAACACAATTTAGGAAAAATATTCCAGTATACACTTAAATTTCAGATATAAATGTAGGTGTATGTTCTACCTTTTAAGTGATGATTTCTGTCCATTTGGGAATGTGACTGCTGTGCAGAATGTCTCCATTGGAAAATAGCAATAATTGTTTTATCCATGGGTAGAATAAAAAGAAGGAATATTATATTTTGCACATATTTAAACTGTTTCTATGTCCTTGAATGACATTATCTCTTTGGGAAGTTTGCAGATAAATAAGATAATCTGCATTACAATTCTTTTCTTTTGAAGTGTGAGACAAAGGTGTGGCAAACAGATCTTGGTTAGGCATTGTACCAAATCAGTTTGTTATTAAATTATTCACAAGGAGTCAATACAGTTGATTATTAAAATGAAAATGGCCTCACAATTGCCAGGAACCTTCAGGTTTTACTGTGACAGAATTTACTACTGCAATATAAAGACATGATTTGAGGGCCAATGTTGGGCTTCTGTTTAGATAATTTCTTCAGTATTCATATTGGTACTACTAAGAGCTCAGATGGACAAACTCCACTTTGACATTTGCCATTTATTTTCATTTTTCTCTATTGTAATTACTGTTTATATTGTTGTAAATACAATATTGGATGGTGTTTAATATATTTTATAATTTATTGTACCTTTGTTTTGGCAACACAACAAATATAGTTAGTCTGCGATTGTGTGTGTCCAATAAATGACTTTTCTAACAACCTTAGCATTTTGCTCTGCTCTCTTGAATGACTTGAGCAGGTAGGTGGTGCAGTGAGTGTTGGGTCTGGATTCAGGAAGACGCATCTTCCTGAGTTCAAATCTGGCCTTAGACACTTACTATGTGACCTTGGTAAAACATTTAGTCCCATTTGCCTCACTTTCCTCATCTATAAAATGGGCTAGAAAAGAAAACTGCAAAGCACTCCTGTATCTTTGACAAGAAAGCCCCAAATGGGGTCATGAAGAGTTGGGTACACCTGAAAATGACTGAACAACCACATGAAATACTCAATATGAAATAATTGATTGGAGAGATTCTTCTCTAAGCACATGGAAAAAATGAGGTCTGCTAAAGTAGTGCAAAATTTCAAATATACAAATAGAGGGCTTTAATGTTTGGTTCAATTTACCATAGCATTGATAGAACAAGCAATGAAGAATATAGAAGCCTGAGTAATGAGTAATATAGAAGACTGAAAAAAAATGTATCTAATTCTCTAGATAATTCAGCTGAGGCCATGATATAAAATACTGAGTCTTGCTGATGAGTCCAACTAACACATAAAAGAGATGAAAAGGGGAAAACTAGGGAACTGAAAACAATTAAATGATAAGAAAATGGCTAGCAAACATTTCTAAAGCTTGTATATATGTATGTATGTATGTATGCACTGTCTACCTGCACCAGTATATGAGAGAGAGACAGAGAGAGAGAGAAAGAATAGCTTGGAAAAAATGTTGTTTTGAAAGTTCAATTCCATACACATGGTTTGAAATTTTTGCACATAACCCAAATTCAGTTAAAAAGTGAAAATTAATGAAGAATTAAATATCATAGGACTTTAAATAGATTTCTTCTTAAGAGCTGTGAAAAGAAAGGGGGGAGACATTTTCATTGAAAGACAATGTTTTAAAATACTGATCTAGAATTCTGACAGAAACATAGATGAATATAAAAATTAAAGCTTGAAATTAAAAAGATAATAAACAGACAATAGTCATTTGCCATGGATTAGCTGATCAGAAAGAATCATAGCATGAGAGGAAGATACTGCTTTAAGAAGTGAAAGACAGACCCAGAAACATTTAGATTCAATAGTGTGCCTTTTGCATGGCAGATTTAATGTAGGTTAAGCTGACTTTTCTGAAATCTTTGATCTTTAAAATGAGACCTTTAATTGTAAAGTATATGAAGTGTCTTTCACAGTATTATTTTCTATACAGTCTGTAATTTGAATGAACATAAATGCTTTTATTAGAAAATAATTTACTTTGTGTGTTCAGTGTGGATTCCTCATAGAAACCTCTGGGAAAGAATCCTAGGTTTTAAACACTTTGAAGGTGGAGATACATGTTTTATTAATTTTATTATACTGTACAGTATCTTGTATATCATATATTAGATTAATTAATAGATGTTTTCCAGGAGAATTGAAATCCTGATTTCTCAACATTGAGATTTTTATAGAAAGCTAGGCCAAATAGTGTACTAAAATGCAAATATTCTGTAATGGTATGATCATTGGAAAAGTGCCTATCCCATCTCTTCCACACTATGTACCATTTCAAGATTGCCTTTTTTTGCCTATGTTCAATCAATAATAATTAAGCACCTATTTATCCTGACAGACAGTATGATATAATGGGGATGACAATGGAACTAGAGTCAGGAACGTATGAGTTCAAGTTTTACCATTGACCATATTAGCTATAAGAATATGAACAAGTCTGGATACCAGAAGCCTCAAGAGACCTGAGAATGTCCTGTACAGATTAACTCACAAGTTTGAATGCATGACAAATATTTGCCCGGAACTACTGTAGCTACTGTAGTGGATACAAAACAAGTAGGGTACCCAATCTCTGCTATCAGGATTCCTCCATTTGGGGAGACATAATTAACAGAATAATTTAGTACTAAAATGTATAGTTCAGACTCTCATTGTTACAAACAGTTAACTCTCTAGTGTAGGGGGGATTACCAAACATAATTAAAATCTATGTATTATTTACTCAGTTGATTTGGGTACCGGGCTTCCTCAAATAACATAGCTTTTCATGGAAACGGGAAGACATATTGAAACAGAGAGTAGAGTAAATAACTAGGTGCTCGGGATGCCTTCCTTAATGAATACTCTGACTGGATCTCTTGTCATTCAGTTTTTAGGCAGTCCAATAAATCAGCAGGCATTTACTAAAGTGTCTTGTATGAGTTGTTCCTATATAAACTTCTCTAGATTTTGTCTACCTTGCTCCACAAAGCTCTTCATTCTGGAAGCTCACTCCAGCCCTGGAAATCACATATTGGAAGTTCCTTCACCCCTTGCTGCCTCTCCCTTCCAGAAACTCCATTTAAGGAAGGCTCCCAGATCAGCCTTGTCTCATCCTCTCCAGATTTTCTTTACAATGCTCCTGTATCAGGTTTTTTTGCCCACCCACAGACCCCATCATTCTTAGCTTGTTTTTTTCCCCTATTACAATATAATCTCCTTGAGGGAAGAGCCTGAATTCTTTTCTACTTGTATTTGTATTCTTGGCACTTAATATAATGTATGTTGCATTTAGTCATTTAGTCATTTTCAGTCATGTCTGACTCTTTGTGACCATATTTGGGGTTTTCTTGGCAATGATGTAGTTTGCTATTTCCTTCTTCAGCTCATTTTATACTTGAGAAAACTGAGGCAGAAAGGATTAGGTGACTTGGCCAGGGTCACACAGCTAGTACATACCTGAGGACATATTTGAATTCAGATCTTCCTAACCCTAAGCCAGGCACTGTATCCACTGTGCTATCCATTTGGCACATAGAAAGCCCTATTTTATGTTGTTGACTGACTCTGACTGTCAGGAACTCCATTAGGCACTGAGAATACAAGGAAAAACAACAATAACTAGAATAATACTGTTGTGCCCAAGGACTTGGCTTTCTATCAGGGAGAAATAACACAGCATAGATAAGTAAATAAATTATACCTATACATATGTATACTTGTGCACACATATGTAGGTGTTTTTGTTTTATCTAATTATGAGTAGATATTTCTCATGTACACACATGAAGCAATACAAATAGTTTTGGGGAGTCACAAATGTCTGGGGTAGTAGGAGATCAGCAGAGGATTTATGCTTGTAAATTTATTCCAGGAGGGCTCATAACCTAAGCTTGAAGGAAGCTGGGAATTCCTAAGATACAGAGGTAAGGAGTGAAGCATATTCTAAGTATTAGGGACAATCTTTGCAAAGGCACATGATTAGGAGGTACAATAACATGCTTGACAAATTACAAATAGGCATGTATGGCTGGACCAAAGGATCTTTATAATGGTTTAATGTGTGATACAACTCGAAAAGTGATCACTGGAAACAGAACCAACTGACCTCTCTGACAGAACATCTAGGTAATGATGAATTCTATTCTAAAAGAATAAAGTGATTCTTTTCTTCCCCCACAAAGGACTGTGTCCCCTTTCAGTTCCTTACCACCACCACTCTGCAAGTAACTTTGTTTGTGGAGAGGAGTTACACCTGTATTCCTGTGGAAAATAAAGTTGTTAAACAACTGGAATAATTATCTAGAATAGAAATAATCTCAAATGTACTTCATTACCCTACACATAGTTAGAATATAGATAAATTTGGTGTCTCCCTTCTATTTCTCAATGGCTGTAGATAGAGAGATTATGTAATTGGGCCCTGACAGTACCAGAATTTTAACAATTCTATGAATTTTTGGTCTAAAATAGTCAATAAAGCTGGGTATAGACTTCCAGATTGGTTAAGATTGATCTTATTTTAAAGAAAATTTTCTTAGATAACTAATTGGAAAATCTTTCTAAGTCATTACAATAGGACTATTAATTTCAAGTGTTAATTGAATTAATTTTGGTCTTTCCTGTGCTCTTTTATGGTTCATCAATTGGCCTGACTTTTGCAACTTATTAACAATGAAACATGTTGTGGCCATAAGAAGCAGTTGCATGTTGGGAGAGATTGCAGGGTGAATGAAATGGCTAACACTGTGGGGACTTAATTTAATTTATGGCAACCTCAGATTCCCTTCATGACAGTCCAAAGCATATTTCCCAGTTTCTTTTCTTCAGTGTGTTTAAGAGGTATTTGCTTTTTTCCTCAGTATATGAAAGGGGCAGCTATACCCATCCACGTGATAGAGGAGGAAGAGGTCCCTATGTGAGGCAACTTGAACATGCTCCAAAGCCCCCCCCCCCAAGACATCTCCATGTTTAGCTGGCAACATAATGGATAGAGCACTGGTCCTTCTGGTAATCAAGACTAGACTTGAAAAACATAGTGTTCATTAATTGTTATGTTTAATATTTGATGAATGGTTTCATGATGACAGATTGAAGATATGTGTTAAAATAATGTAAACTTAATACCAAACAAGTCATTGCAGTGAAAGTCAAAGACTGGGTGCTAAAGTGGCAAACCTGGATGACTAGAAGAATGATGGTGCCTTTTACATAAAAAATTGGATGTAAGGAGGAGAGTAATTTTAAGGGAAAGTTAATGTATATCTTTGGTACAGGTTGAACTGGAGATATCTATGGTTTAACAAGATGGAAATATCTAGCAGGGAAATGTGTATATGGAACTAGAATTCAAGAAAGAGAGGAGCATTAAATATATAGATTTAGGATTCACATTTGTAGCCATGATTAGTTCTTCCAGTGGAGCTAATGAGAATACTCAAAGATAATAAAGAAATAATAGAATATCAATATAGAAATAAAGAGGTATAAGAAGAGAACCTTAGGGTGCATCCTTACAGGAATGTGGGACTTTGAGGATGATTCTATAAGACTAAGAAGGGTAGGGCAGCAAGGTGGCACAGTGGATAAAGCACCAGTCCTGGATTCAGAAGGACCTGAGTTCAAATCCGGCCTCAGACATTTGACACTTAATAGCTGTATGCCCCTGGGCAAGTCACTTAACCCTCATTGCCCTGCTCCCCCCCTTGAAAAAAAAGACTAAGAAAGGTCAAATAAACAGAGAACCATGGGAAGCAGTCTCAAGAAAATCCCCAAATAGGAGAGTATTCAGAGGGAGGACCTGGACAAAATTTCCAAACTCTGTATTCTGAAAAAAAAAATGTAATTGGATTTAGCAGTAAGGAGATCTCTAGTAACCTTGGAGAAAGTAATTTCAGTTGAGTAGTGGGGGTAAATATCTAATTACCATTGGTAGTAAGAGAGGGGGGTGAAAACTTGGAGACACCACTGAATCAATGCAACATTTTCCAGAAGTTTACCTGTAAAAGAGAGGTGAGCATGAGGGAATGGTCTGAAGGTTCTTTGAGGATTGGATGTGTTTGTAGGTAACTCAGAAGGTGTAAGCAAATAAGGAGGTGCTGAAATTCAGGGAAAAAGGCAAAGAAAAGTTCTTAGAGGAGACATGAAGGCTTGGGTCCAAGAGGAAAAGTAAAGGGGTTATTTTTGGCATGGGGAAAGGTGATCTCCTTAGTAGAGATAGGACCAAAACAGTAGAGAATTGGTGATATTCCAATGTTATTTGAAATGGGAACAATAGAATGTTAATAATAGACAGACTAACTTTTTTGAGATAATATCTTCTACTGAGATGGAGGAAGTATAGATATTTTGAGGAGAAAATCAAAGGTTCCAAACAGCCTCTATGGACAGTGCAACAGAATTATTTGGGGAAATTAACAGTATCGATATGCAACAACAAAGGTCAAATTGTGACTGTAAAGCATATATCATATATTTATGCTTGACCTGATAGCTGTGTAACCCTAGGCAAGTCACTACCTTCCATCCTCAGTTTCCTCATCTCCTCAAATGGAAATTATAATAGAACCTACCCCACAGGTTGTTGTGAGAATCATATGACAATCTAAGTGCAGTATTTTGAAAGTATTACAATGCTATATTAATGTCAGTTGATGTTGACATTGTTATTTTTCCATTGGCATTCAGCAGGGAGATGCATAAGCACAGACATTGAGAGTGGAAGTGATCTCAAAACAACAACAAAATAATTTTTTTTCCTATAGCAACATGAAGTCCTTGAAGGTAGAGATTCTTCTTTCTCTCCCTCCTCTCCCTCCAGTGTCTGACACATATTGAACACTTAAGAAATGCTTTTCAAAGGACTGACTGACATTCACTGTTCTATCAGGTTGTTTCTCTCTTCATCATGCCTCATAATAGTGAATAATAATAACTAGCATCTATATCACCTTTATAGTTTGAAAAGTACTTTACAGGGGCAGCTAGGTGGCAAAGTGAATAAAGCACTGGCCCTGGAGTTAGGAGTACCTGAGTTCAAATCTGGCCTCAGACACTTGACACTTACTAGCTGTGTGGACCTGGGCAAGTCACTTGACCCCCATTGGCCCACAAAAAAAAAAGAAAAGTACTTTACATATTTTCCCATTTGATTCTCTCAACAACTCATATAATATATCCCCATTTTACAGATGAGAAAGTTAAGACTCAGAGAAGTCCTAAATGACTTGCTTTCCCATGGTCATCACTACATGATGAAGGATTTAAACCCAGGTCTTTTTGATTAGACCAATAGTGATTCTTCCATTATAGCACCTTTATGACTATATCTGATGCCTGAATGGTCCTTTATTTTTATTGAAAGAGATCACTCAAAACATTGCTTCTGGACAATGTAATATGTGTGTAAGTAATCTTTTTTTTTCTTCATCTGAGTTGCCATTGATACTGCTAGTTTAACACTACAACTTAGGCTATATTTAACCACTGGGATCTGTAACCATTTTATTATTAAGCATTTATGTAGCATTTTATAGCTTGAAATGTGTTTTACAGGCACAATTTTTCCCCTTTATAATCTCTCTGGGAAACAACATTGATGTTTTTCATCTCCATTTGTATAAACGGAAAAAAAGGAGGCCAGAAGAGGCTAAGTGACTATCATAAGGTCAAATGGCAAGTTAATATCGACAAAAAGGGATTAGTGTTTGTGGTCCCTGAATTCTCAGCCTGTTTCTGAGCTCACTGAGGCACATGGCTGCTGCTCCCTCACTGTTTTGATGAATATCTCTAAGGATTATTGTTTGACAGCTCAAAGAATGATGAGCTTATGAAGTGATGGAACATAGCACACTTAAGGAAGAGGCAATGATAGAATCTTTTAAGGTAGACAACTGTTAGTGCACATTTAAAGTAGCAACCTGAGTAGTACAAGAAAATAAAGTTTATTGGGGAAAACAGATTGCAACAGTTCTATTTCTTTGTAGACAAAACTGAGAGTGCATTTATAAAACTTGTATGACACAGTAATTTAGTTTGTTTGAGATGATTTTAGTATACAAAATGATCTTGTGTTGCCAGAAATGTCTTGGTCTTGTTTAATATTCAGAATTCTTGATGTGGATTTGAGAGAAAAACATGTAACTCAGAGTAAAATCTCTATTTAGCTGAACTATCCAGACAGGAAAACATAATGGAAATAATGAAAACAGGAAAACTCAGCAAAAAATTAGTGGAAACCTATGAAGTTAGGAATAAATGATTACTTAATAGTGCAGGTAAACTCAAAATACTGACTTTGGAGTAAAAATATTTGGATTTGAGTCCTGGACCTCAGTTTTCTCACCTCTAAAATGGGGGGGGGGACAGATGACTTTTAAGGTACTATTCAGTTATAATTCTAATAAATTCTAATAACAATTATTAATTTTAGCTATCATGTAAAAAGTGCTTTCTGCAAAAGGAAATAGTAAACCACTCTTTGCCAAGGAAACTCCATATGGTGTCACAACCAGTTAGATATCACTGAATGACTGAATAACAACAACAAATATCATGCCCTAATCTTTGCAAAGTGATTTATAGATATTATTATATAAATCAGAGGAAGTAGGCATCAATTTTATCTGCATTTTAGAGATGTGGAAATAGACAAAAGGAGGTAAAGTAGCTTTCCTAGAGACACAGAGTTAGCAAATGTCTAAAGCTGTAGTTGAAATCATCTTCCTGATTCGATACAATGTTCTATTAACTGCACCATACATTTCTCTCTATGATTCTCTGGCTAGATTATAAAAAAGCGATTTACCTTTTGAGTCAAAGCCTTGGTACAAACATCAAATTTTGCCCATATCTATAGTTTTACCTAAATAGGGAAATTTTGGGTGAAGAAAGTCTGTCTACCAAGGCAGATGTATGACAATTCTGCATTTTACAATTTTACCACTAAAAGGTGAGGTTATTTATCTAGGATTAAAAAGCTAGTATGTGTTAAAGTTTAAAATTAAACTCAGGTCTTTCCAATTTCAAGATAGTTTATCCACTACACCATTCTCAGTTTAAATAATAATAATAATAGTTGCAAAATAGAAATAATATTTTACATTTAAATTGCATTTTTTATTTCTAAATAAGCATGTACATGTAAAGTACTTTGCAAACTATGAGACTTGGGTTTGAACCCTGTGATTTCTTTTTTAAAGGGAATCCTTGATTGAAAAAAACTCCCTTTGGGGCAGCTAGGTGGCACAGTGGATAGAGCACTGGCCCTGGAGTCAGGAGGACCTGAGTTCAAATCCGGCTGCAGACACTTAACACTTACTAGCTATGTGACCCTAGGCAAGTCACTTAACCCCAAATGCCTCACAAAAAAAGGAAAAATCTCCCTTTACCAATCTATAATCTAGAGTCTGAGAGAGGTCCCCAGGTCAGGGAGAGGTGAAAAAGTCTCTTTCAAGGTAATAGAGCCAGTAATATGTCAGAGGCAGGAATAGAGTATGGTGATGTTGACCTGAAACCATATCTTAGCTAATTCTGCATGCTCCCTCTCTTTGTAAACTTAAAAAATTCCATAATCATTCCTGTTATTTTCATTCTTATTCACACAAAACACTTTCCTTATGATGTCTTGGGAAAAGAATCTGTCAAAAATTATTGTCTATTAATAATTTTCACAATCCGGATGTTTTTAAAAGGATTTTCTCCTACGTAGAATGTGCACACTTTTGTGATCTGTTTGCTATTAAATTTGAAGACTCACATTTGCATAAACTTCCTCCTCAGGAAAATGTTAATAGGAACCAAAATGTAAATAAGATTATAAAGCTGCTCCAGCTATTTTTCTGTGGTTCTCCTTGATAGGAAAATCATATGTACATATTCAGTGGATCATCCTTGCTTGTACATTGGCTCCATATCCAACTAATTAATGTCATTCAAGCATTATATACTTTTGCATTGGTATTTGGGAGCTTTTCAATTCCTTAATTGGAATGAAGTATGCATCAAACTGAGAGTTCATTTTCCTGTTGAATCTAACCTAGAGTGGGTCTACATTTACTTACCACCCAGTGCTGAAGATGGGGCATATTAACTGAACTTTCATAGCAAAATAAATCCCTTCTTGGATCTCTTAAAATCATTTTCTTTCTTTCTTTCTATTTTTCATTTTGCTAAGTATGTGACTCTTTAAAAAATTACTCCAAAATTTAGACAGTTACTTATGGTATTTGTTACCTTTTTACCAAAGCCTCCTTTTAGACAAGGCACAGGTAATTTCAGAGGACCTCATATTTGACTGAATGCTTGCCCCCATACGGATGATGTTTTTCTGACACTCCACCTATAGTTAACAACTCCTCTTACAAGTATGCAGCTTCACAATGCTCAAAAGATGAACATATCTATTTATAAATCAAGGAAAGGAGGTAGGACTTGCTGGTGAACCCATGAAATGGAACCAGTGAACTAACCCCGATCTCTGATCCCAAAGCCCTTACTGACTACTTGAAGTTTTCTATAACCTACATTGCTTCTCCTCTGAGATGCTTCATATTACTATAGTAATATGTAGTTGCTGCAACTCTTTTTTTCCCACTTCCATTCAGAGCACTCATCATGTGTTACTGATTTCTGTCACTGGCCTCTGTTGCTGGGCTCTCTACCTTGAAGTAACACTCCATATCTCCTAGCAGGTGGTAGTTGTTTTTTCACTGGTCCTATTCATAGCATTCCTCTGCTCATTGGCAAGTGCCCTTCAGTTCCCAGCAAGTGCTCATTTCAGTTCTGTTCCTATTTGCTATTCTTTAGAATTATAATATCTATCTTGACCTCCAGCAAATGGTGCTCATCACCATCCTTGTGTACTGGTCTAGACAGGAAGAACAGAGAGACAAAACCTCTCAGAGTATTTAAAGCTAAACATATACCTTGAGTATTCATAAGCATCCTTTATATCTTGATCCTTAGAGATTGTTCACACAATTGGTTACTTTAGCTCTTGCATTTCACAAACTGGCCTTCATCACCAACTCAATGTAGATTCCTGGTGATTTATTATTTTCCCTCTCTCTCCCTCCTTCCTTCTCTCCTCTAGCTTTACATCTATTCTGATCAACACTTCCTGCTTCTGTCAAGGAGCACAAAGACAGCAGCTATTATGCCTTCAATTATCCCACCATCAGTTCCTTCTACTGAGTCAGCTTACCTAGATTATTCAAATTGTCCTCACCTTTCTAAAATATTGAAAAAGGGAAGATGGATTGGGCCCAGTTTTTGCTGAGGTGCCCGCCTATAGGGATAGGGAGATTTGGAAATTTTCTGCAACATTCAGTATCATCATATACAAGGTATATTACTATGGAAACAGTCATAAAATAGCTCGTTTGAAGTACATCCATGCAGACTGTATCTAGAATGACAGAAGGCAACCTCTATCATACACACACACACACACACACACACACACACACACACACACACACACACACACAAGCACATTCTTGATTTATTTCAAACAAACATGATCATTGATTTATGAAAGTGAATAAACAATTTATTAAACACCCACTATGTGTCAGGAATGGTACAAAGTACATTAAAATATTTCATTTGATTCTCACAACAACCTTTTGAGCTAGGTACTGTTATTGTAGTCAGTCAGGGCAAATGGGATAATTCTAAATCTTGAAGCATTCAGGGACTTTGGAGAACTAAATGTCCTATTATAGCCAATAGTGAGATAAAAGGTTCCCTCTGAAGGAAGAAAGACTAAGAATAAGTCATCATCATATAACCTTTGCTCCAAGCAGGATGTTTTGTGTATCAAAAGAACATCATGATAATATAACAGAGCTAATAGCAAGGGTTGTGGTAAAAATGGCCATAGTAGGAGTGGTCTTTGCACTTAAATGGCTATAACAGCTTGACCCTGACCCTAAAGAGAGCTGCCATGAAAACATTTTTCCATGAACAGAAGTCCCCGAGTTGGGCTATAAAGCTGCACCAAGTGTTTGTTTCTACACAAATTGTCTTATTCAATGATGATCTGACTAGGAAATTATCTACATGAGGTTTTCTGTAAGGACAGTGGTATTCAGCTTTTTCCACACAATCCATGTTACTGTTGAATCTAAGTCCTCCTGGGATCTTCTTATTCTGTACTCAAATTTGTGCATTAAAGGAGCCAAATTATTAGGTGTTGTGTAATAATGTATTAATGATAGAGTACAAGACTTGGAGTCCAGAAGATATGAATTAGAACCCTTCCTGACACTAGCTCTATGAACCTTTATGAGTTATCTCCAAAATGAAGTAATAATAACATCTAACTTTTAGATTTTCTGTTAGGATAAAATGCATTAATGTATGTAAAGTGCTTTGCAAACTTTAAAGCACTATACCCATAGAAAAATCCTCCTCCTCTGCCTCCTCCTTCTCCTCTTCCTCGTCTTCCTCCTCCTTTGCCTCCTTCTTATATCTATAGTTGATAATGTCTAAGTTTCTTCATTTCTAAATTAGGATAGCACTGGCTATCATTATTATAGCACTGTTTATCATTATTTTTATCATCATCATTATTATTACACTCCATAATACTAAACACTATGGATGTCAAAAGAAAAGCATGGCAACTCCTTCTTGGGGCTCTTTTCACATTCTAATAGTGGAATTATCTATCTATCTATCTATCTATCTATCTATCTATCTATCTATCTATCTATCTATCTATCTATCTATCTATCTATCTATCTATCTATCCATCTATCCATCTATCCATCTAGCTAGCTAGCTATATTAGGAGATTTTGGTGGCAAGAAAGATGGGAAACTTTAATAGTCTTTGGGGTACACTGGCAAAAAAGAAGAATCTACAGATGAGTTCATATGATTTTCATGATTGCTGCTTGTTGTTCTTTCTCTTTTCTGAGCTGAAATGCCACGATGGAGTTAAATCTATATATTAACTACCATGGTTAGAATGAGATTACTGTTCTTGAATTTACAGAACTTCAGAATAAGAAAGGACCTTGGAAGCCTTTGATTCTAAATCATATCTAGAAAAGTTATTCTACTACCTACACTACAATTGCCAATCTTTGCTTGAAGATCGCTCATTAGTGGATCATCACTTTTCCACTTGAATATGCATGTAGTAGTTAGGCACTACTATATTGATCTGAAAACTACCTCTTTGTAGTTTTGAACTGTGGCTCCACATTCTTTTCTCTGGAATAAGCAGAACAAGACTAATAGTCTTTCTGATGCGACAGCCCCTCAAATTCTTGAAGAGAGCTATCTTATTTCCTTTAAATCTTCTCTTCTACAGGTTAAACATCTTCAATTCTTTTAAGTAATCATTTTGCAATAGGTACACAATGCCTTTAGGCATCTTGATCAATATACTTTATATTATCTCAGTGTTATTAATGTCTTTCATAAAAGGTGGTTCCTAGAACAGAACACAATACTCTGCATATAACATTTGGCCATGTATTGTAGACCACCTGTAGTAAGAATAATAACTTCTTCACTCTGGACACTGATTCTTAATCCTCTAGGTCCTAATATCTCTTTGGAGTACCTCATAACTCTCTGGAACTCCATTTCCACATTCTGCCCTACCTGCTAGATATTTCCAGATACATAGCTTTGAGTAGACATCTTAAACTCAACATGTCAACATTTCCAAAACAAAACACATTATTATCCCCAAATCTAATGAATCTCTAAGCTTGTCTATTTCATTAGCACCATCATCCTTCTAGTCACCCAATTTTACAAACTTAGAATTATTCTTGACTGTACCATGACCTCCATGTCCAATCAGTTGCAAAGATTTATCAATTCTTTCTCCACATCATCTTTCACATCAATCTTCTTTCCATTTAATCTCTGTTCTTGTCCAAGTATTTATTACATATTGCCTGGACTATTTCAACAGTCTTCCATTACTATCTTTACTTCCAATCTCTTTCCTCCCTAATTCATTCTCCACATAGAAACTGAATTGATATTCTTAATATCTATCTCACCCTGTCATTACCCCTGCCTCCCACACCCAAACTCATTAATCTCCCCATTACCTCTAGAATAAATTACAAACTCCTCAATGGTAATTTGAAGCTACCTACAATCTGAGTCCCATTTACAGTGTCCATCTTATACCATAATTCTCCCTTTCACGTATTTTTTCCACTTAAAGTAGTTCATATGCATAACATTCTGCCTTTCAATTCCATTTACCCAATGGTGCTTCATAGTAGACATCCACTTCCTCTTCACTGTCAACTCATACAATCCCTAGCTTCCTTAAAGACATACCTTGCACATGAGAACTTTTCTGATTCCCTCAGGTGTAGCCCTTCCTTCACTCTTCTAGTTTCACTTGTGGCATAGGCAAGTCCCTAAAGGCTTTCATTGCAGCAGAAGTGGCCATTTGTCTGAGAATTTAAGTACCAAGGAGGATTTAGAGTTGTTACTTTTGACTCATAGACATGCCCTGTGTAGCCCCGTCATCAAATGGCAAGGAAGAATCAAGGAAGAAAGAGAAGAAGCAAACCTTGGGTTTCAGTATAGCAAGACTGGTGTAATTATATATTCAAGTGCTTTCTCTTCTGTGTGTGTGTGTGTGTGTGTGTGTGTGTGTGTGTGTGTGTGTGTGTGTGTGTGTGTGTAAGTGCTGGATCATCTCTAAGGAAATTGGAACTAAATGAGCACTTTATATTTCTTGTGCTATAGCTGTCACAGGGGGACTTATTACTGAATACCTCAAAGATTTAGGAATGGAAAGAACCACGGAAATTATTTTACCAGTGAGGATACAAAGGCCTAGGAAGATGAAATTACTTTTCCTTATGTCACACAGATAGTAATGCTGTTAGGTGGTGCTATCCATACAGCACTAGGCATGGAGTCAGGAAGACCTGATTTCAAATCTAGCCTCATGCACTTTTTAGCTCTTTGACCATAGACAAATCACTTATCCTCTGTCTGTCTCTGTTTCCTCCTATGTAAAATGGCAATGATAATAACACCAACCTCCAAGGGTTGTTGTGAGGATAAAATAAGATAATAATTGTAAAGCTCTTAGCATCCTAAATGGCATACAATACTATATAAATTTAAGCTAGTAGTAGTGGTAGTAGTGATGGTAGTAGTAGTAATAATGGTAATTGTAGTAGTATTAGAAGAAGGAGGGGGAGAAGGAGGAAGAGAAGTAGTAGTAGGAAGAGGAGGAGAAGAAGGAAGAGGAAGAGGAGAAGGAGTAGGAGGAGGCAGATTACCAACCTAAGTTTTCAGACTCTAAATCTTTCACTTTTCTTCTTTGATACCACTTCCCTTTCCTAATTAAAAAAGGTCTGGATAGTATGTGAGCTTGACCACCATCATATATTCCGATAACATTTGTCTTCTTTTGTCCATAATTGGAATATCTTCTTTTCATTTGTTTCTGCCGTTAAATGAAAATTCTTGGATATTGTGTTAATTTGTAGGTACACAAGTCTCATTTCTTTTCTTATGAAATTGCTACATATCTTTTTTTTGCAACTTTGACTCTTTTCTTTAGTTCACCTAGATCTTTTAATACCCCTCATATATGCATGTACATTTATGTGCATAATGCACATATTATACACAATTCACACAATGCATATAATGCACATAGTGTACATAATACACACGATGCAATGCATTTCCATGTGCATAATACACATAGTGCACATAACATGCATGGAGGCCTTGTCAGATTTTGTGTTGGACTTGCTTTGTGAATTCACACAAGTTCCTTTAAATCACTCATCCTCAATTTCCCTAAATAAGCACAACTACTATTGCTAACTGTATTACACTCCATTCTATTCCCTCCTCTTGATATTTACTCTATTTTCCATCTTCTTTCATCCTATCCCTCCTCAAAGGTGTTTTGCTGGGGCAGTTCAGTGGCTCAGTGGGTAAAGCGCTTGCCCTGAATTCAGGAGGACCTGAATTCAAATGTGGTTTCAGACACTTGACACTTACTTGCTGTGCAACCCTGGCCAAGTCACTTAACCCCAAATGCCCCAAAGGGAAAAAAAATTAAAATAATGTAGCTGTTTGCATTTAAAAAAATTAAGCAAAAGGCAGCTAGGTGGTACAGTGGATAGAGCCCTGGCCCTGGAGTTAGGAGGACCTGAGTTTAAATCTGGTCTTAGACACTTAACACTTACTAGCTGTGTGACCCTGGACAAGTCACTTAACTCCAATTGCCTTGCAAAAAAAAAGTGTTTTGATCCTGACTTCCCCCCTTCCTCAATCTACCCTCTCTTCCTTCACAACTCTTCCCTTATCCCCTTCCCCTTCCACTTTTCCACAGGGAAAGATATATTACTATATCCAATTGAGTGTGTATGCTATTCCTTCTGAGACAATTCTGGTGAGAGTGGGGTTCACTCACTCCCCCACACCTCCTCCACCTTACTCTCCACTCCATATGCTTTTTTTTGCTTCTTTCATGTGAGATACTTTATCCCATTATACCTCCCCCTTTCCTTTTTTCCCAATGCATTCCTCTCACCACTTAATTTTAATTTTTAAAGATATTAACATGGGGCCATTAGGTGGTACATTGTACAAAGCAACAGTCCTGGACCCAGGAGGACCAGAGCCCAAGTCCAGTCTCAGACACCAACAGTCACCAACTACTCAATTGTGGGCAAGCTACCTAACCCCAAGTTCCTCACATAAAAATCAATTAATTAGTTAATTTAAAAATTCTTTAAAGATATCATCCCTTCATATTCAACTCACACCTGTGCCCTCTAAGTACACTCCATTCAGCTGCACTAATAATGAGAAAGTTTTTTATGAATTAGAAGTATCTTCCCATGTAGGAATGTAAACAGTTTAAACTTTTAATATCATTTATGATTTCTTTTTTCTGTTTGCCTTTTTATGCTTCTCTAGGACTTGTATTTGAACATCAAATTTTCGATTCAGTTCAGCTCTTTTCATAACAAATGCCTGGAAGTTCTCTCTTTCAATGAATTCCCATTTTTCTCCCTGAAAAATTAGACTGTTTTGCTGGGTAGGTGATTTTTGGTTGTAATCCCAGTTCCTTTGCCTTCTGGAATATTTTATTCCGTGCCCTCTGATTCTTTAATATAGAAGCTGCTAGATCTTGTGTTATCCTGACTGCAGCTCCACAGTACTTGAATTGTTTCTTTCTGGATGCTTGCAATGTTTTCTCCTTGACCTGGGAGCTCTGGAATTTGGCTATAACATTCCTGAAAGTTTTCATTTTGGAATCTCAGGAGGTGATTGGGGGGTTCTTTCAATTTCTATTTTACCTTCTGATTCTAGAATATCAGGGTAATTTTCCTGACAATTTCTTGGAAGATGATGATGTCTAATCTCTTATTTGATTATGGCTTTCAGGTAGTCCAATAATTGTCGAATTATCTCTCCTGGATCTATTTTCTAGGTCATCTATTTTTCCAAGGAGATATTTCACATTGCCATCTATTTTTTCATTCTTTTGGGTTTGGTTTATTGTGTTTTGATTTCTCATAACCTTCCATTAGCTTCCATTTGCTCAATTATAATTCTTTAACAATGATTTTCTTCAGAGAGTTTTTGTAACTCCTTTTCTATTTGACCAATTTGGCTTTTCAAGCTTTTGACTTTTTTTTCATGACTTTTGGGGATCTCTCTCATTTCTCTTTCCATTTTTTCCTATACCTTTCTTACCTTAACTTCAAAGTCCTTTTTGAGTACTTCTATGGCCTGAGACCAATTCATATTTTTCTTGGAATTTTTGGACATAGGAGCTGTGATTGTTTTCTTCTTCTGAGGGTGTACTTTGATCTTCCTTGTCACCAAAGAAACTTTATAGGGTAAATATCTTTTTTCTGTCTGCTCACTTTTCCAGCCTAATTTTTGACTTTTAATTCATTCTTAAAGTGGGGCACTGCTTCCAGGGTGCACTGTTCCAATCTTCAGCAGGTCCCATGTGGTGCGATTTAAGGAGAGGCATGTTCTATACTCCCCTGACCTATGTTCCAGTCTGTAAGTAACCACAGGCCTGCTTGCTCTTTTCTTTTTTTTTTACATATAAGGTATTTTACTTTTTCTGTTACATGTAAAGATAGTTCTCAACTTTTGTTTATACAAACTTTACAATTTCAGATTTTTCTCCCTCCCTCCCCTCCTTCCCCCCTCCCCTAGACAGCAGGTAATCTGATATAGGTTATATCTATATATCTATATATCCATATCCATATATATATATATATATATATATATATATACACACATATATATATATACACATAATAACATTAATCCTATTTCTGCATTAATCCTGTTACAAGAGAAAAAATCAGAGCAGTGATGCAAAACCTCAAAATAGAAAAAAAACAACAACAGCACCCAAAACAAAAGAAATAGTATGTTTAAATCAGCATCTATACTCCACAGTTCTTTCTTTCTTTTTTTTTCTTGGATTTGGAGATCCTCTTCTATCATGAGTTCCCTGGAACTCTTCTGTACCATTGCATTGGTGAGAAGAATATAGTCCATCACAGTAGGTCAACACTCAATGTTGATGATACTGTGTACAATGTTCTTCTGGTTCTGCTCATCTCACTCATCATCAGCTCACGTAGACCCTCCAGGTTTCTCTGAACTCCTCCTGCTCATCATTTCTTACAGCACAATAGTATTCCATTGTATTCATATACCACAACTTGTCCAGCCATTCCCCAATTGATGGGTACCCCCTCAACTTCCAATTCCTTGCTACCACGTAAAGAGCAGCTATAAATATTTTTGTACATGTGGGTCCCTTTCCCCCTTCCATGATTTCTTTGGAAAAAAGACCTAAAAGTGGAAGTGCTGGGTCAAAGGGTATGCACAGCTTTATTGCCCTTTGGGCATAATTCCAAATTGCTCTCCAGAATGGTTGGATCAGTTCACAGCTCCACCAACAATGCATTAGTGTTCCAATTTTCCCACAGCTTCTCCAACACGTATTATCTTCCTTTTTTTTCATTTTAGCCAATCTAATAGGTGTCAGGTGGTACCTCAGAGTCATTTTAATTTGCATCTCTCTAATCATTAGAGATTTAGAACATTTTTTTCATATGGGAATAGATAGCTTTGATTTCTTCATCAGAAAACTGCCTGTTCATATCCTTTGACCATTTCTCAATTGGGGAATGACTTGGATTCTTATAAATTTGATTTAATTCCCTATATATTTTAGAGATGAGGCCTTTATCAGAAGCACTGGCCTCAAAAATCGTTTCCCAGCTTTCTGCCTCCCTTCTAATTTTGGATGCATTGCTTCTGTTTGTACAAAAATTTTTTAATTTAATATAATCAAAATCATCCATTTTGCATTTTATAATATACTCTATCTCTTGTTTGGTCAAAAGCTGTTTTCCTTTCCAAAGATCTGATAGGTACACTATTCCTTTCTCTCCTAATTTACCTATGGTATCACCTCTTATGTCTAAATCATGTATCCATTTTGACCTTATTTTAGTATAAGGTGTAAGATGTTGGTCTATGCCTAATTTCTGCCATACTATCTTCCAGTTTTCCCAGCAGTTTTTGTCAAATACTGAGTTCCTATCCCAGAAGCTGGAGTCTTTGGGTTTATCAAACACTACATTACTAGTGTCATTTACTACTGCATTTCCTGAGCCTAGCCTATTCCATTGATCTACCACTCTATTTTTTAGCCAGTACCAGATAGTTTTGATGACTGCTGCTTTATAGTAAAGCTCCAGGTTTGGTACCGCTAACCCACCTTCCTGTGAATTTTTTTTCATTATTTATCTGGATATTCTTGATTTTTTGTTTTTCCAGATGAATTTTGTTATTATTTTTTCTAGCTGTATAAAATAATTTTTAGGTAGTCTGATTGGTATGGCACTGAATAAGTAAATTAATTTAGGCAGGATTGTCATTTTTACTATTTTAGCTCTGCCTATCCATGAGCAATTGATATCTTTCCAATTATTTAGATCTGATTTGATTTGTGTCAAGAGTGTTTGGTAGTTGTGTTCATAGAGTTCCTGGGTTTGTCTTGGCAAGTAGACTCCCAAGTATTTTATATTATCTACCATTACTTTAAATGGAATTTCTCTTTCTATCTCTTGCTGCTGGACTTTGTTGGTCATGTATAGAAATACTGATGATTTATGTGGCTTTATTTTATATTCTGCTACTTTGCTAAAGTTGTTAATTGTTTCAAGTAATTTTTGAGTTGATTCTCTAGGATTCTTTAAGTATACCATCATATCATCTGCAAAGAGTGATAGTTTTGTTTCCTCCTTTCCTAATCTAATTCCTTTAATTCCTTTCTCTTCTCTGATTGCTAAAGCTAACATTTCTAGGACAATATTAAATAATAGGGGTGATAATGGACATCCCTGTTTCACCCCTGATCTTATTGGGAAGGCCTCTAATTTATCTCCATTGCATATAATACTTGCTGATGGCTTTAGGTAGATACTTTTTATTATTCTAAGGAAAGCTCCACCTATTCCTAAACTCTCCAGTGTTTTTATTAGGAATGGGTGCTGTATTTTGTCAAAAGCTTTCTCTGCATCTATTGAGATAATTATATGATTTTGGTTGGTTTTCTTATTGATGTGTGGTTGATTGTGTTAATAGTTTTTCTAATGTTGAACCAGCCCTGCATTCCTGGTATAAATCCCACCTGGTCATAGTGTATTATCCTGGTGATCACTTGCTGTAATCTCCTTGCTAATATCTTATTTAAGATTTTAGCATCAATATTCATTAGGGAAATTTGTCTACAATTTTCTTTCTCTGTTTTTGCTTTGCCTGGTTTTGGTATCACCACCATATTTGTGTCAGCCTGCTTGCTCTTTAACCTAGGAACAGAATTTTTACATTGTGGTTGTAAACTCAGGTGTGCCTGCACCCCTCCCCCAACTGGGACACCACTCAAGACTGCTACATACCTTTTATTTTTTTAATTTTTTTTTTGGTGGGGCAATGAGGGTTAAGTGACTTGCTCAGGGTCACACAGCTAGTAAGTGTCAAGTGTCTGAGGCTGGATTTGAATTCAGGTCCTCCTGAAGCCAGGGTCAGTGTTTTATGCACTGCACCACCCACCTGCCTTGCTATATATCTTTTTGTTTGTTTGTTTGTTTGTTTTTGTTTTGAATAGAATTTTATTTTCCAAAATATATGTAAAAACAAAATTTTTAAAGCTCAGCTTAAATACTGCCTACCTTCAGCAATCTCCCTGTCAAGGATCATATTCTTTTATATCTGATGTAGTACTGTAGAGATTGTTTTTTTATTTTGTGTTTATTAACTCTCTGTTTCACTAAAGTAATTTGGATATGTATTGTGTTCCCCAAACAGACTTTCGTCTTTATGACTTAAGGGGAGCAACTAGATTCTATATAAACTTGATGTTTTCCTTAGACAATTAAGACAGATACTTTTTATTCGCTGGGTGGTTGATAACTGTTCCTTTCATTTTTTTGAACTGAGCAATCATAGGAGACATGGCTTATGATGATTGAGGGTCCCATATTCATTGTTCTCAGTACATGAGTAGACATGTCTGAATCCATCCCCATTATCAAGAGGGTAGACTTTTGACAAAGATCAGGGCACTTGTCAGTAGCCTTAAAGGAAAATAATTTCCCATGGGAATATTGTCACTGCCCTCAGAGAGTATGGCTAACAATTAGAATTTCAGTTGGTTTCATTGTCTTACAACATTCATGAAAAGACTTGAATATAATTGATATTTGTTCTTTGGGGAATATTTCACATAAAATCAGTTTGATAATTATTCTTGTACTTATTAGTCTCTAAATTCTTGTCTTTCTATAAATGCTGAAGTAGTTTTCTTTTAAAAGATAGATTTTAATCTATCTCAGTATCCCTTCTTTTTATGTAAAATCCTCAATTATTGACAGTTATTTCTTTACATTTGCAGAGTTCTTAAATCTATGCAATTTCATTTGCATTTCAAATCTTCATCCTTCCCATTACTCTCATGCTGTTCTATATTTTGCAGTTTTCTTCATATAAATATAGCATCAAGCATGAAGTAGTTTCATAATTTTCTATTTACATAATAACCCTTTCTTTGCTTGAAAACACATGGCTATCTAAGACATGTTATCAATCATATGGCCATGAAATCCCACACTTGCCATAGTTGTTTTTTTTTTCCCCATAGAGATGTAATCTGTTTTAATTAGGTCATCTAAATGTCAATTATTTATGTTGACTACAGCAATTCCTAATTTTGGGATTTCTCATGCCTTCAGTCTTGCTTGGCACTCTGGGAATCTTCTCTATTTTGCATAATATTAATTATATTACTTTGTTGAAGAGATGCAAGAAAAATGACATTCTTCTGGAGTGACTTCTCAATTAAATCAGAGATATCTGATAAGATTAAAGAAAATGCTGGCAAAGCACTAGGCGACAAGAAAAGGAGGCTATCCATCTTAAATAAGGTATCAGGAATAAAATACAAATGATATTTTTGCTTAACATAATTAGTATCTTTCAATAAGGATGATCTGAAATGTTTATCAAGTACCAATCATGTGTACACTAATACATTATTGCACTGTTTGATACCTTATATTTCTAGAGCACTTTGAAATTTACAAACTACTTTCACCTACATTATTCCACATGTAGAAAGGTGATTGGATGATATGACCTCTCCATTCCCTGACAACTTTGATATTCTATTATCTCAATAACTCTTAAAAGGAGACAGGGCAGATACTTGTCACATTATTAGCCTCTAGTAGTACCCTTCAATGAATAGGAATGACTTTAGAAGGAATTTATCAGGCATGCAGCTTTCAGTGAGCTACAAAGCACATATGGTGCTAGCTGTGCCCATCATTTGAAACAGTTTAGCAATGCAGCCAGCCACAGATACAGAAGAAACCCTGTTGGGTAAATTCATGGGCATCTTATTTTCTATTGTTTAACTCTGTGGGAAGTGACTCTTCAATGTAACTCATAGTATGTGATTCTCCCATGTATTTAAACAAGTAATTGTAAAATGAAGATAAGTATATTACCATCGAGTAGATCAGGTAGAGTCTGTCTTTTGGGCAAGGCCAGTAGGCACTCCTCATATTGTTAGGTACTATGGAGATCCACAATTCTTTCTCTATTTAAATGAATGGGACATAGTGAGGTAAGCAGAATATTTAGGGATTGATTCTCTGATGCAGCACTGTAAGATTTAGTAGGATTTTACGAGTACTATAACTGTTCCAAGTTTGAAATCTATGAACTTTTATCATTTATTTTTAAAAATCCCATTTTTGTTTTCCTTTTGTTTTCCAAGGACAGTATGTTCAATGAATCCCTGTTTCTTAATTGGCATGAATGATGACTTGTATCACAAAGCTGAGAGCCCCAGGGGATTATGAGTGCTTGCCTTCTATGAATCTAAGGAAGAGAGACATACAGATGGACAGACACACAGAAAGAAAGACACAGAGAGACAGATACAGAGAGACAGAGACAGAGAGAGATAGATTCAGATAATGTGGAGTTTATAAGTTCACTTGATTTGTACCTGGCCTGGGTTCTCTAAAAAAGTGCTGGACATTGATTTTAGCACTAATCACTGAAGTCATGGTGAAATGTTGCATTTCATAAATTCACATACTTTGATTTTTTGTTTTTGTTTTGTGGTGATAACGGTCACCTTACTACTGGGACTTGGCATAGAAAGCAGTTAAGAAATATATAAACCACCAAAAAGATAGTCTTCTGGGAAACTGGAATTGAACTTTGGTTGGGAACAATTAAATGGTCATTTCCCCATTTATTTACTTTTTTTAGTAAGAAGATAAATGAGATCTATTCATCACCTCCTTAAATTATTTGAATAGAAATTCTGGAGGTATATTCAGTTGAAAAAGTAATAGATTATATTAAATTGGTAAAATATTTTCCTCTAGAAATTCAGACTTTTAAAATTCTGGTATATGATTGGATTTTTTTTGTCCCTCATCTTATCTGAGTTATGCATTCCAATGAAATTGTTTGGAAAACTGATCTTCAGAAATAGAGAAAAAGGAATTTTAGAGAGCCTGGGGAAGGGTCTAATTAACATTTATCATAAGGCAAAACTTCACTCCACTTAAAGGTCTTTTTGTGATCTTCCAGTTTGCTTGACAATATGCAAGAAACAGCATGAATAATTTGTTAATATGAGAGAAGTCAAACTTGTGATTTAATCAGCAGCTTTCACATTAGCACTCTTCTGCAGTTTTAGTCTAAGACATTGGTTTGCCTTGGTTAACAAAAGGTTAAGTAACATGATCATGGTCATACAGAATTTGTTAGAAGTAGAACTTGAAAATCCAGGCCTTCCTTTCTCAAAGCTCAGCCCTTTATCCATTAGGCCTTGCTGTCTTTGACCTGGTTATGTTTTTATCCTTAATTTTCTTTTTATGTGAAGCATTTGAAGATACACTGAAGGACCATGGAGTGATCATCATGTGTATTTAACCTTAAAAGACTCTGATGATCTAAAAGGAACTAAGTTAATTTTCTGGAAATTATTATTATAAGTCAATACCTATTTTTGGTTGTTGTTTGTAATGATTATAATAATGAGTACCAAACAAGAAGGCATACTATGTAGCATGGGGAATTTAGAGTTTGAATTATGATTTAAACTTTTAATCATTTTAAAGAAACTAAATTAAAATTAAAATGTATTCACAAAACACCTACTCTGTGTAAAGTATTATGCTTTATGAATATATCACTTTATCCTCACAACAAATTTAGGAGATTATTATTGTTACTTTTAAAAATTAAATAAATTTATTTTGTTCCATTTTAATATTTGAACTTTCTTCCCTCTCTTCCCACCCTGCACTAGAGAAGGCCATCATTTCACACACAGACACACACAAATAAAACCATACTACATACTATGAATACAGGAGATTGTTATTACTATCACCATTTTAAAGGTAAGAAAACTTAGTCAAACAAAGGAGTAGTGACCTGCCCAGGGTCACATAGCTAGTAGTGCCTGAGGCTAGATTTGAACTCAAGACCTTCTGACTCCAGGTCTAAAAGTGTATCCACTAAGCCACCTAGTTACTTAGGTCAATTTTAATTCAATCTCACCATCAATCTACTGCTAGAAAATTATGTGCCAGAAAATCTGATACACAGTTTTATGATTTGTATCAGAAATACAGAGTTCCAATTTGCCAACAAATTCTATGTATTTCTATAGAATTGTTTGGTGCAGTGTTGCTCTGACTGACAAAAATGTAGAAATCAAAATCAAGAAAGAAAGCATATCCTTTGGGCAGCTAATTGACTATATCTGTTATGCATCATCCAGCTTAAGACCAAAATGAAAGGCTATAAAGTCATGGATCCCTATATTTTCCTTCCAAGCTGGAAGATAAGGAATTGTGACAAATGGGACATATAGTTTCAGGTAGCACTCTCATCACTATGTACATGGTCTACAGAAAATCAAAGAAGTCAAGCTAACAATTAATTAACCACTGGAGTAACATGATAATGGTGCTGCTCATTGTTTTAAATAACTGATAAATCAATACACCCTATTAACTGCCTATAGTGTATTAGACCCTAGATATTAAGTTATGTATCTAAGACTGACCCTGATCTCAGGAGATTATATTCTACTAATGGGAAATAATATATTCTTGGTTAATTAAATAAAGCATATGTGTATATGTATGTGTATATATATATATATATATACACACATGTATACATATATACACATACATACACATACTCATTTACATATTCATATGCATATGCATCTACATTTATATGTAAATATATGTATCATAGTATATGTATGTGTATATATGTATGTAAAATCAAAGGCAATACATACATCACACACACACACATATAACATATCATAGCGCAATTATTGTGGCCTATCAGGATAGCTTAGCATTTACTATATCCTGAGCTAGAGTGAGAGGATGAATAGTAAGGGAAGTACATCCAGGATTCACTGAGGTATGTTCTAAAATAATGGGGAAAATTGTTGATGGTTAAAAAAAAGTAACACCAATAGGTCCACCTAGTTTGATTCTATACAAAAGAGATTTGATATTGTTGATTAATGGCTTTGGACTCAGTATGACTATAAAACCAACACACTTTGAATTGTGGGTAAAAACCACAAAACACATTCTTGATAAGTGCCTAGTATTGAATTAGTTGGCTTTTGTTCCCATCATATGCACACACATCATACTGATAATTAATAACTTTTTTTTCCAAATGCTAGTGTTAGAAATATAGATATGTACAGCCTATAGGTCTAGAAGTTGGGATTGGGGAAGAAGAAGTAAAGATTGAGTTTAGGATAGAGATTAAATATACAGATATTGTAAAGGGTGTGATGTGAGTGGTCTAGAGTGGATGACAAGCAAAAGTCATTTATAAACAAAGAATAGAAGCTGGTACTCAGGCAAGGTTTAAAGAATCAGTGTGGCACAATGTGGTTAAGGCAAACAAAGAGCCTGGAATGCATGAATGCTTTCTAGGAAACAGAAAACAAGGAATAAGATAAGGAAACCAAACAGTTAAGAATTACAGTCATAGTAAAGAAGGCTGGAGGATGGGGCAGGCTACCATGAGGAGCTGATCCAAAGAGCTTTTTTTTAGATTCCTATATACTTTGGCATGCCTATGGAATCATTGCAATTGGGCTCTCCTATTTTGAGAAAGGAATATGGAAAACTTGATTAATCTATATAATAAAAAATATCAACAGAAGGAGATAGCATACATCTTTTTTGTTATTTTCTCAAAATTCATTCTTATATTTGTCAGTTCTTAATAAAGGATTAAATTGGAGGAATCTTTACATTTAAATGCATTTGGACAAATTGATTCTTTAGATCTGATATTGATTGCCTTTACCCAATACTCAACTGAAATATATGTTGCTTTTCAGTGACAACTGAACAAATTTCAGGTTTTGAACCTGACACCTTAGAAAATACTCCCTTTCTATTTGGTTCTAAGTTCTTTTTTTAATTTAATAAAAGCATTTAATTATTTTCCAGTTACATGTAAGGAGAGTAACATTTGTTTTCATAGGATTTTTAGTTCCATATTTTTCTCCCACCCTCCCTTCCCTCCTTCCTCATGATGGAAAGTAATCTGATGTAGGTCATATATGTACAATCACAATAAATATATTTCTGCATTAGTCATATTGTGAAAGAAGAATCAGAACCCAAGGGAAAAACTTCAAAAAAGAAGGAAAAAAAAACAGCCCCAAAGTAGAAACAGTATCATTCAATCTGCATTCATAATCCACAGTCCTTTTTTCTGGATGTTGAGAACATTTTCTATCATGAGTTCTTTGAAATTGTTTTGGATCCTTGCACTGCTGAGAAGAGCCAAGTACATCACAGTTGTTTATCCTACAATCTTGCTGGTACTGTGTACGATGTTCTCCTGGTTCTGCTCCTCTCAGTCATCATCAGTTCATGTAAGTCCTTCCAGGCTTCTCTGAAATCCTCCTGCTCATCATTTCTTTCTTTCTTTTTTTTGCTTTAGTTTATTTTTATTTTATTTTTGTGGGGCAGTGAGGGTTAAGTGACTTGCCCAGGGTCACACAACTAATAAGTGTCATGTGTCTGAAGCTGGATTTGAACTCATGTCCTCCTGAATCCAGGGCCAGCACTTTATCCGCTGTGCCACCTAGCTGCCCCTCTGCTCATCATTTCTTACAGCACAATAGTATTCCATTACATTTATATATCACAACTTGTTTAACCATCCCCCAATTGATAGATAATCTCTCAGTTTCCAATTCTTTGCCACCGCAAGGAGAGCTGCTATAAATATTTTTGTACATATGGATCCTTTTCCCTCTTCTATGATCTCTCTGGGATACAGACCTATTCGTGGTATCACTGGGTCAAAGGGAATGCACAGTCCCATAGCCCTTTGGGCATAGTTCCAAATTGCTCTCTAGAATGGCTGGATCACTTCACAGCTCCACCAATAATGCATTAGTGTTCCAATTTTTCCACAGCTTCTCCAACATTTATTATTTTCCTTTTTTGTCATATTAGTCAATCTGATAGTTGTAAGGTGGAACCTCAGAGTTGTTTTAATTTGTATGTCTCTAATCAATAGTGATTTAGAGCATTTTTTTATGTGGCAATAGATAGCTTTGATTTCTTCATCTGAAAAATGCTTGTTCATATCCTTTGACCATTTCTCCATTGAGAAATGCCTTACATTCTTATGAATTTTATTTAATTCTGTGAGTGGCTGAAATTAGCCTCAGATACCCTGAACGGGCCACCCCTTTCCCAGCATGACTGGCTCTCCCAAAATCACCCCACACGGAGGCCTCGGGAGCCCAAGCCCCACTCAGTAGGGATACACATGTAAGCCTCATGCAAACACCAGCTTCCTCTGCCCAGCCCCATCTCCAGGCATGCACAACACAAAGGCTTAGTGCTCCTGCCAGCCTTGGACATCTGCCCTGGGAGCGGCCAGGAAATTACTTTGATGCAGCACAGCCTGAGGGTCTGGTGAGAAAGAAGGGTTTATATTCAGGAGGGGGGGTAGTGAAAGGGAGACTTCTGACAGTGAAAGGATAGCAAGTAGAGAAGATGTAGTGAGAGAAGAGATGCTGAGAAAGGAGAGGAAGTACTGATGATGCTACAGAGCGGGGCTGACAGTGAAAGTGGAGGAGAGCTAGTGAGAAGGTAGAGAGACACTGAGAGATAGGTGGGAGAAGAAGCACAGGGGGGCTGGAGTGAAGGAGAAAAAGAATGAAGGAGAGACAACTGAGAAAATTGCAGAGGACTGAAGGTGAACCAGTCTTAGTGAGGCATGGCTATAGCTGCAGCAGCAGCCAGGATACCCTCAGGTGAGAGATGTGCAAAAGGCAGGAAAGAAAGTAAAACACACTCAGGTTGTACTTCTTTTCTTTGTATTTAAGTATAAGTTTATCCATATAAATAAACTCCTGTTCGTTAATTGAAAAAACGAAAGGCTTTTGCTCAGTAGGCTGGGAGAAGCAGTGGGGGAATTTTTAAAAGGCTCTTGCAGACTGGCTTAGGCAGCTAATAGCCAGCTATAGCTTTACCAGCTAAAAGCAGTCAGATAGCCAGCCAGAAGTGCACAAATTAGGGCCCAGTTAATATAATTTTAACACTTCCCTGTATATTTTAGAAATGAGGCCTTTATCAGAAATACTGGCTCTAAAAATTATTTCCTTGCTTTCTGCCTCCCTTCTAATTTTGGATACATTGCTTCTGTTTGTATAAAACCTTTTTAGCTTAATGTAATCAAAGTAATTGATCTTGCATTTAATAACATTCTTCATCTCTTGTTTGGACATAAATTGTTTTCCTTTCCATTGACCTGAGAGGTAAACTACTCCTTCCTCTCCTAATTTATCTATGGTATCGCCCTTTATGTCTAAATCTTGTACCAATTTTGACCTTATTTTTGTATGAGGTGTATGATGTTGGTCTATGCCTAGTTTCTGCCATATTATCTTCCAATTTTTCCAGCAGTTTTTGTCGAATACTGAGTTAATATCCCAGAAGCTGGGGTCTTTAGGTTTATCAAACATTAGATTACTATAGTTATTTACTACTGTGTCTCCTGTGTCTAACCATTGATCCACCACTATATTTCTTAGACAGTACCAAATAGTTTTGATGACTGCAGCTTTATAGTAAAGCTGCAAATTTGGTACAGCTAGCACACCTTCCTGTGCATTTTTTTCATTAGTTCCCTTGGTATTCTTCAATTTGTATTCTTCCAATTGAATTTTGTTATTATTTTTTCTAACTCTATAAAATAATTTTAGATAGTCTGAATGGTGGCTCTAAATTCTTCTATGTCTTGCATGACCACCCCAGAAGGACAGTTCACTGCCCTGTTAACAGAAATTCATTGTCACTCATGCTTTTGTCACATTTTAATTTGTCTAAATTGGCGGAAGACCAGTATACATTAGCACATTAAGAGGAACTAAATAGATTTCCAAATTGTTAGTTAATTCTTAATTTACAGGTTACCAAAACAGTAGGAAACACTTAAACACTGGAAACACACAGCATGGAATCCTAGTGAAATTCTTTGTTTAAACTACAAATGATAGGAATTGTTTACACATCATTCTCTTCTTCCCTGCTTATGTTTTCAGTAATATTCACATACCCCAAAAACACTCTATTACACTTTCTAGTCAGTACATCAAATTGTATACTTCTTGAGGGAAGGAAATAGATCTCTTTCAAAAACTGGTGCTGTCAAGAGCTTTGTATCATGAGCATAGTATTACTGTCAATTGGAAAATGGAATGTGTGAATTGAGGATAGTATTTCATTACAAATAATTTTTTAAAAAATGAACCCAAATTGTTTGTCACAATAATAATAAGGGGCAAGAGAGATTGAAATTGCCATTTATAGATTCTTATAGCCCTTTATCTAGTTACCCAAAATTACCTGGATTATGAGTGTCAGCATAAAGGAATTATGTTATTTAGGGGCATTGCAGCATGTAAAAAGTGAGGCTGAGAAGCATCATAGATAGTGGATAAGGATAAAGTTTGGAAGCTAGGAAGACCTGGATTAAAGTCTTCCTCTGACACACATATTTGATATACTAGGGATCTTGGTGGAGCAGTTGATTCCAGGTGCTGGACCTGAAAAGAGAAGGATTTGAGTTTATATTGGGTATGAGGCATTCATAAGGTCTGTGATTCAGGTGAAGTCACTTTAACTCTGTATGGTCCAGTTTCCTAATCTGTAAAATATGGATGAGTACAATAGCAACTTCCACCTAGAGTTATAGTTAAGTGGAAATGAGATAATATTTATCAAGTGCTTTCCAAACCCTAAAGTGATATGTATGTACACATATGCATAATAATGTATATATAGTATATAATATAATATGCATATATATACCTTTATGTCTATGTGCATATACATATATGTGCACAGAGATAAATGTTTCTGGCTATTATTGTTGCTTGTTTTTGTTGATATATGTGTGTATGCATGCATATCAAAATATCTAACAGCTATCTGTTGGGTATATATACATATATAAATATAAAATTACACAGTGAAATATGTATGTATATATGTTTGCATATATATGTCTACCTCTCTATCTCTTTTTATCTATCTGTCCATCCATCTGTCCATCCATCCATTTATAATCTATCTGTCTTTATCTGTCTTTCTGTCCATCTATCCTTTCATTCTATGTATCTATGTATCTATCTAACTATTCTGCAAAACCACAGGCTATTCATCTCAGTCTCAGTGCTTTAGACAGTTCTCCAAGACCACAGGTTGCAGAGAAGATGATAACCTGATTTGATTGACGGAGTGTCCTCACCTAGGAGTTTC